>NC_084749.1:26556555-26856555 GCF_033978785.1 Entelurus aequoreus
GATGGTGGAAGTAGGTTGAGACATGAATCGTTTTAGACTGTCTGGAACCATAATCTGTGTGTGTGTGTGTGTGTGTGTGTGTGTGTGTGTGTGTGTGTGTGTGTGTGTGTGTGTGTGTGTGTGTGTGTGTGTGTGTGTGTGTGTGTGTGTGTGTGTGTGTGTGTGTGTGTGTGTGTGTGTGTGTGTGTGTGTGTGTGTGTGTGTGCGTGCGTGCGTGGACATGTACATATATATGTGTCTTCTGATCTAAGGAATTCACATTGCCTCCTGAAAGCTGGAACAGTGTGAGGTAGTAATGTATATCATACGATTCTGTATACATGCAAATTGAAGTGTTTAAACAAGGAGTCATCACATTTGCTTGGAGCAGATTTTGTGCCAGTATATTCAGACACACGTGCACATCCTTGCTGACCTGAATAGAACTTTTTTTTTAAGGAAACTGAAAAGCTGGTTCATGCACAGTTCATTTGCTCAAATGAATACTCACATGAAAAAAACGTATACCTGACTGTAGACTCTACCCACGTTCTTTTGTTGAAGAGTCAGAGGATGGGTTTTCTGGAAGATTTCATAAGCATTTATTAATCAAGTCACAGGTAGATGTTACAGCGTTGATTTCACTCCTGCAAAAGCATTGCTGATTGCGTAAGTAAGCACTAAGAGCGGGTGCCTCCGCAAGCTAGTTTCTGCTAAAAGTGAGCCCAGATGAAGATTTATTCACTGTCTTTATAGCAAAAGAGGTGATAAGTTCAAGGGCTCAACGGGTCTATGGTCAACAAGTGCTCACAAGGGTGAAGGGCCAGTTCAAGGCTATCGGTGAGGGAAGTTATTGTCAAAAAGATGTGTAGCTAATTGCAATTAGTATTATTTATGTACCGTATTTCCCGGACTATATAGTGCCACACCCACTAAATTTTAGAAGAAACAAATATTGTTCCATGTATTAGCCGCACCGGACCATAAGTTGAGCTATATACATTGTGAAATGACATATTTACACAGAAAGATTTTAATATTAGAACCTTTATTTAACCAGATAAGAAAACCCATTGAGATCAAGATCTCTTTCACAAGGGTGACCTGGCCAAGAAGTCAACAGCACATGTCACAGAGCAGTTTCAAAATAAATACATTAAGACATACATTTTAAAATACATTTTGTAAATGTTTATTTCCAAACGGTGCCTGTAACACGGCAGTAAAACGGATGATCAAACAAAACAGAAAAGTCACCGTCATAGACCCACTAGCTGCAAGAGGTAGCTCTCTAATCAGCTAAACAGACTCAATAACTCCACGGTGACGCTTTGGTGAATTTACTGAATAATTTGTGAAACCAAAACAATACAAAACGAATGCCATTGTAAGTTAATATTATTAACACAGACACTTCAAACTTGTTAGCATATTAGCTAATGCTAACAACGCTAGTTTTATTACATTACGATTAGGGATGTCCGATAATGGCTTTTTGCCGGTATCCGATATTCCGATATTGTCTTGTCTCTTAATAACCGATACTGATATCAACCGATACCGATATATACAGTCGTGGAATTAACACATTATTATGCTTAATTTGGACAACCACGTATGGTGAAGATAAGGTCCTTTTTTAAAAAAAATTAATAAAATAAAATAAGATAAATGAATTAAAAACATTTTCTTGAATAAAAAAGAAAGTAAAACAATATAAAAACAGTTACATAGAAACTAGTAATTAATGAAAATGAGTAAAATTAACTGTTAAAGGTTAACACTATTAGTGGACCAGCAGCATGCACAATCATGTGTGCTTACGGACTGTATCCCTTGCAGACTGTATTGATATATATTGATATATAATGTAGGAACCAGAATATTAATAACCGAAAGAAACAACCCTTTTGTGTGAATGAGTGTAAATGGGGGAGGGAGGGTTTTTGGGTTGGTGCACTAATTGTAAGTGTATCTTGTGTTTTTTATGTTGATTTAATAAAAATTTAAAAATTTAAAAAAACGATACCGATAATAAAAAAACGATACAGATAATTTCCCATATTCCATTTTAAAGCATTTGTCGGCCGATAATATCTCTAATTACGATAGCACGTACAAATATGCATGAAAACCCTACCATCAAACCTGTGACGTTTAGTAAGTATTTTTTGGATTTACTTCAATCAATCAATCATCAATCAATGTTTATTTATATAGCCCTAAATCACAAGTGTCTCAAAGGGCTGTACAAGCCACGACATCCTCGGTACAGAGCCCACATACGGGCAAGGAAAACTCACCCCAGTGGGACGTCAATGTGAATGACTATGAGAAACCTTGGAGAGGACCGCATATGTGGGTCACCCCCCCCCCCCCCCCCTCTAGGGGAGACCGAAAGCAATGGATGTCGAGTGAGTCTGACATAATATTGTGAAAGTCCAACACATCAGCGAAAGTCCAGTCCATAGTGGGGCCAGCAGGAACCATCCCGAGCGGAGACGTGTCAGCAGCGTAGAGATGTCCCCATCCGATGGACAGGCTAGCGGTCCACCCCGGGTTGGGAGAAGAGTAGAAAAGAAAAGAAAAGAAACGGCAGATCAACTGGTCTAAAAAGGGAGTCTATTTAAAGGCTAGAGTATACAAATGAGTTTTAAGATGAGCCTTAAATGCTTCTACTGAGGTAGCATCTCTAACTTTTACCGGGAGGGCATTCCATAGTATTGGAGCCCGAATAGAAAACGCTCTATAGCCCGCAGACTTTTTTTGGGCTCTGGGAATCACTAATAAGCCGGAGTTCTTTGAACGCAGATTTCTTGCCGGGACATATGGTACAATACAATTGGCAAGATAGGCAGGAGCTTGACCGTGTAGTATTTTATACGTAAGTAGTAAAACCTTAAAGTCGCATCTTAGGTGCACAGGAAGCCAGTGCAAGTGAGCCAGTATAGGCGTAATATGATCAAACTTTCTTGTTTTTGTCAAAAGTCTAGCAGCCGCATTTTGTACCATCTGTAATCTTTTAATGCTAGACATAGGGAGGCCCGAAAATAAAACGTTACAGTAAACGAGACGAGATGTAACGAACGCATGGATAATGATCTCAGCATCGCTTGTGGACAAAATGGAACGAATTTTAGCGATATTACGGAGATGAAAGAAGGCCGTTTTAGTAACACTCTTAATGTGTGACTCAAACGAGAGAGTTGGGTCGAAGATAATACCCAGATTCTTTACCGAGTCGCCTTGTTTAATTGTTTGGTTGTCAAATGTTAAGGTGGTATTATTAAATAGATGTCGGTGTTGAGCAGGACCGATAATCAGCATTTCCGTTTTCTTAGCGTTGAGTTGCAAAAAGTTAGCGGACATCCATTGTTTAATTTCATTAAGACACGCCTCCAGCTGACTACAATCCGGCGTGTTGGTCAGCTTTAGGGGCATGTAGAGTTGAGTGTCATCAGCATAACAGTGAAAGCTAACAACGTATTTGCGTATGATGTCACCTAGCGGCAGCATGTAAATACTAAAGAGTGCAGGGCCCAGAACCGAACCCTGGGGAACTCCGCACGTTACCTTAACATAGTCCGAGGTCACATTGTTATGGGAGACACACTGCATCCTGTCAGTAAGATAAGAGTTAAACCAAGACAAGGCTAAGTCTGACATCCCAATACGCGTTTTGATACGCTCTAATAAAATATTATGATCAACAGTATCGAAAGCGGCGCTAAGATCAAGAAGCAGCAACATAGATGACGCATCAGAATCCATCGTTAGCAATAGATCATTAGTCATTTTTGCGAGGGCTGTCTCCGTAGAGTGATTTGCCCTGAAACCGGATTGTAAAGGTTCACAGAGATTGTTAGACGCTAAGTGTTCATTTAGCTGCTGTGCGACAATTTTTTCGAGGATTTTCGAGATAAACGGAAGGTGGGACACCGGCCGGTAGTTTACCATGAGGTCAGGATCGAGGTTAGGTCTTTTGAGTAGAGGATGAATAACCGCTTTTTTGAATGCTAGGGGAACAGTGCCAGAGGAAAGTGATAAGTTTATAATATTTAACACTGATGGACCCAATAATACAAAAAGCTCCTTGATAAGTTTCCCAGGAATTGGGTCAAGTAAACATGTTGTTTGTTTTGTCCCATTTACACATTTTAACAATTCCTCCAATGTTATTTCATCAAAGAGAGAGAAACTATTTTGGAGGGCAGTGTCCGTCGTATATACAGTCGTATCTGTGTTAATAGAACCCAGTTGTAGCTGAGATGCATTGTCTTTAATCTCTTTTCTAATGACTTCAATTTTCTTATTAAAGAAATTCATAAAGTCATCTGCTGAGTGGGTGGAGCTACTGGGAGGAGTCCCTTGTTGGGTTAGCGATGCTACTGTACTAAACAAAAATGTAGGATCATTTTTGTTGAGGTGGATAAGATTTGAGTAATATTTAGCTTTAGCTGAGGTAAGCATGCGTTTATAAGTTATTAAACTATCACTCCATGCTTGATGGAAAACCTCAAGTTTAGTCACACGCCATTTGCGTTCCAGCTTTCTACATGATCATTTCTGGGCTTTAGTTTCTTCTGTAAACCATGGGGTACGCCTTTTAGGGGCCCTTTTTAGCTTTAGCGGTGCTACACTATCAATGGTGTCGCGCAGGGCGTCGTTAAAGTTGTTAATGAGGTTGTCAATAGAGCCCACATAATTTGGGAATGGTGCCATTACCGAAGGCAGTAGGTCAGTAAGAGTCGTCGTTGTGGCAGCATTAATGTTGCGGCTGCTATAGTAGTTATTATTATTATTATTAGTTTGTTGACAATGAGTCAGAACTTCGAATTTTATAAGGTAATGATCGGACATTACTTTAGTGTACGGGAGTATCGTAACTTTAGAGGTGGTGACACCCCTGACAAGCACTAGATCTATCATATTACCGTTGCGATGCGTGGGTTCATTTATTATTTGTGTTAGACCACAGCTATCAATTATAGTCTGGAGCGCCACGCATGGAGGGTCCGATGGGGTATTCATATGGATATTAAAGTCCCCCATTATGACTATATTGTCGGCGTGTGTCACTAGATCAGCAACAAACTCTGAGAATTCACTGATGAAGTCCGAATAGGGCCCAGGGGGGCGGTAGATAACAGCCAGGTGGAGAGGCAGCGGTGTGACAAACCTCATAGTGAGCACCTCAAACGAGTTATATTTATTATTTAGGTTAGGTGTAAAATTATAGTTTTCATTGTATATTAGTGCGACACCCCCTCCCCTTTTAAGACGACGGGCAACATGTGCATTGGTATAGTTAGGAGGAGATGCCTCATTTAGCGCAAAAAAATCGTCTGGTTTGAGCCAGGTCTCGGCGAGACCAACGACGTCAAGTTTGTTGTCTCTAATGACCTCATTAACTAATAACGTTTTGGAAGATAATGATCTTATGTTTAAAAAGCCCATATTATAGGTAGTGGGCTGTTTTGAGGATTGTTTGTTGAAATTATCCGAAGTAGCAATATTAATAATGTTGCGTTTATTATGCGTAGTGCACTTTAAATAGTTTCGACCATATCTAGAAATTGATACGATGGGAATTTTCAGATAGTTTGCTTGATGCTGTGATAAACTGAACGCATCATAGTTAGCCACCTCAGTACAATGTATGTCTGCCTCTGACACGGTCACAAAAGAAAAAACATTATGTGAGTTGTGTTTTATTCTAAGAGAATTGCTATGTGTTCAGGGATTATCCAGCCTGGCGCCGGCTAGTTCTAGTTTAAATGACTTCTTACCCGGACACGCCACGCTTCTTTGGTGATTAGCTTTTCCCTTTGTTGTTAGCCCCGCTCGGCATCCCCGCTTCTGCTTCCGCTCACACCGCTTACGTCGCCTCCATTGGCGGTCCCCACTAGTACTTGACTCCGCTGCTACAAAGGCCGCTCGATGTAGCCCGCGAAGTATTCCCATGCTAGCGAGGAGGTCCACCGTACATGCATCTTTCAGTCTATAACGACCCGATCCATCCACATCCAGAATTGTCTGACGGTCGTATGTGATCAAAGAGTGTTCACGCTTTGAGCCAGCCATGAAATTGACAGAAATGACGGGTGTTTTTTGCCAAATCGCTCTACACTCCCAAGAGCGTTTGCAAGCCGCTGCCTTTAGGGCGCCGCCATTTTGCCAAGTTACATTGTAAAACCTAAAAACGTTGCTTGGAGTGATGAATGACATAACCATCAATCAATCAATCAATCAAAAGTTTACTTACAGTATATAGCCCTAAATCACGAGTGTCTCAAAGGGCTGCACAAGCCACAACGACATCCTCGGCTCAGATCCCACATCAGGGCAAGAAAAAACTCAACCCAATGGGATGACAATGAGAAACCTTGGAGGGGACCGCAGATGTTGACCAATGGATTTTGCAGTATAACATTCAGAATAATTGGGACCACAAGCTGCTTTTGTGTCAACCCTAATCATTTTGCGGTGAAAGCGCATATTGCGCACCTCACCACAGTAAAGGCAGCACACGCTCAAATTGATGCTGAGGGAGGGGGAAAAAATCTACTTTTTACTGTCAAAAGGTCTCAGGTGTCAAGTTACTAAGTGCATACTGCACCATTGGCGCTTTCAATTCAAGGGCAGACTTGACACATGACACATTATTTCAAATAAAAAATAATATAAAATGTTAAAATGTCGATATAGTACTGTAGAGCATAATATAAAATATTAGTTGTTTTTAATTTTGAGAACATGTGATAGATTTGATGTGGATATGGAGGAGTGAGTGGGTGGCATATTAATACCCTGACCAAATTTTTAATTAAAGCACATTTTTATTTGTTAAATGTGTAAGAAGTGGCAGATGACTATGCAAAGTTAAAGTTAAAGTTCTTACTCATGTAACTTACAGCTAGTTCTCTTTTCAAGAAGACAAACATTTAGACAGAAAGCTTCTTCACTTTCAGTATTACAATATTCTCAGCAAGTTATATATTTGTTAGATGTATGTTTTGTTTTTAAAAGGTACCTATGATGATTTTAATCTACATTTAAAACACTCCCTTGTGGTCTAGATCAGTAATTCTCAAACTGTGGTACGCAGGCGCCATCTAGTAGTACGCCAAAGAGTCAAAACAGTGTTACTGTTCAAACTGTGTGTATTGTTCTAGTGGCCAAAGATATTAAATATACCTGTTGAATAAAACGGCCTAAGTATTCATTAACTATGCTACTGTGTTTTATTATTGGTCATTAGGATGGTACTTAGAGAGCCAAGTGTTTTCTGAGGTGGTACTTGGCGAAAAAAGTTTCAGAACATGACAACATATTTAGTAACTTTACCAGTGGCAATAGCTCGACGAAGAGGACGGTGCGTAACTGGCAACCTAGATGTGACACACTCACTGACTTTCTAATTGGTCAAACGGTGGAGGGCGGGACATCGAAATGAAAACAATAGCAAGATTTCGGGGCTGTAAATCTAATTTTGAAATAAGCATATCCCGGCTGAACTACCGTTATCAGTTATAGAGGTATTCGAAAATAACATGATTTATTAATGCCTTTTGACATATCAGGGCCATTTAATGATGACTTGACATTCAATTATTACATAGGGCTCCGTTAACAATTTGCCTTCATTAGAAAAAACAGAATGAAGGTTATGGCAAGCAAAATAACCGTTTATTTCAACTAATTTCCTAACATACGCATTGGACACACTAATCGATAGATTACTCCATTACTAAAATAATCGCTAGCTGTTGCCCTTGTGCAAGATAATAAATTTAACTTAATTCAAACATATTCTGAGCATAATGCTGGTGCCTCACAATAAGAAGGCTCTGGTTTCGATCCCCGGGTTCGGGGTCTTTCTGTGTGGAGTTTGGATGTTATCCCCGTGACTGCCTGGGTTCCCTCTGGATACTCCGGCTTCCTCCCACCTCCAAAAACATGCACCTGGGAATAGGTTACTAAATTGGCCCTAGTGTGTGAATGTGAGTGTCAATGTTTGTCTGTCTATCTGTGTTGGCCCTGTTATGAGGTGGCGACTTGTCCAGGGTGTACCCCGCCTACTGCCCGAATGGAGCTGGGATAAGCTCGAAAATTTATGGATGGATAGAACTTCCAACGGGGTTTGAACCCAGCAAGTTTGTCTTACGAAACCAGGTCATTGACTCTGTTCGCCTCAGTGGACAGTGAACATATCAGGGGTAATCTGTTATTATATTCTTATCAGTGACGTAGCAGGAAGGGGCTCGTAAAAAACATTTGCAGTCAAATTTAATGTGAAGCGTCATTTTTTGATCGCGGGGCCCTATGCACAGCGTGTGATCTGCGTATTGGGAGAGGCGGCCGTGATTGTAACTGATCTAGTAAGAATGTATGGTGTGCTATTGATCAATATGCATTTTCCTAATCACATAAAGTTATTCAAATTGAAGTTAACTTAGCCTAACATTTATCCAGCTGTCATGTGCTCCTTTCATTTTCTTCTCCAGGTGTCCCTTCAGCTCCTCGCAACTTGGTCTCTGTGGTCAACCGGACGTCGCTGCTGCTTCAGTGGCACCCCCCACGTGACATCGGCCACCGTGGAGACCTGTACTATAACGTGTTGTGCCACCGGTGTCACAGCAGTGAGCGACGGGCATGTCAGCCTTGTGATGACAGTGTGGCCTATGTTCCGGGCAAGAGGGGGTTAAAACTAACCAGGGTGGAAATCAGCAAGTTGCTTGCTCACACATCATACACCTTCGACATACAGGTATGTACCGTCATAGTCTAGTTTGAATATTTGGCCATGACTCATGTGCATGTGATTTTTTTTTTAAAGGTTAAGAAAAGGTAATATCCACATTGAAAGACAAATCACTGTTATTATTAGTATCAGCATTGAGCTTTTTCTTGCAACATGTTTGTTACGTTAATTGTATTCCTGCACAGTGCCACGGCACATGAAATGAGAGCCGTACTCAGTAAATGGTCCCCAGGCCAAGAAATATCAAGTACATCAAGCTGCAGCCGCAGACACTCTAAGTCTGTATTGTAAACTGCATTATTCAAGTTCAAGTTGCTTTATTATTGTCCACTCTAAACATGCACAAGATATATAAGAACTCAAATTACGCGTTCAGCATTGTTCAATTAAGGACACTTACTACATATGATTAACTTGTATGCTGAGCTGTTGTGTAGCTGCTAGCTCCAAGTAGCCTATAGCCTACCATGTTTACATTTTATAAATGACTTGGCTAAAATACAAGAAAATACCAACCTTGTTTCCTTATCGGAAGACATTTAGACATTAACTGACTGCCCAACTTTGCACACAAAAAAAACACGCTGGAGAACTGCACGTATCAAAACACGTATATCTGAGTGTTTAGATGCAAGCCGATATCATCCGATACTTGGTTTTTGCTGATATCAGACCAATATCAGATATCAATATTGAATCGAAACACCCCTACTCTTCAGGGCAATCTTTAATATTCCTGAACATTTTTTCTAATAACTGTCTCATAAGTTATAAATTATTATTGTAGATATATGCCAATAGCCTGGGCCGTCTTAACCTAAGGGGGGCACCAGGGCTGAGGGGATATTTGTCACAGATTGAAAAAAAAAGTAAATGATATTACTCAACAGAACAGCAACAATGCAAAAATATCATCACTTTAAAAAAATAATTTAGTTAATGAATACTTCTTCTTTGCGACGGGAGCATTCAGGTCTCTGCAAGTGTAACAGAGTGTAACTGAGTTTTTAGCTCAGTAGTCAGGACGCTAGCCTTTCACACCAGCAACCCCGGTTCGAGCCCAGTAGGAAAAAACAAGGCAGCCAAGAGAGAGAGAGAGAGGGTAAGAGAGAACATAATCACTACACGAAACAGAGCTGTCTGTGATTGACAGCTATGAGCACCAGTCATTGCATTCTGCCCTCAAAATCGGTGGTTCCTGATTGGGTGGGGGCCCCTGGGCTTCGGACCTTGTAAGCCTGTGCCTTAAGGCGGCCATGCCAATTAGTAGCCCAGATATTAATGCGTAAATATACTCAAAGCATGAGATGTTTGCGAGCTTTTCTGCACAATGTATTTATATTTACAATTATATCTGACCTGTGAATCATTACTACAGTAGAATATTGACAAAGTGTATTATTACATCTTTCATCAAGACCCAACTTTACCATTGGGCCTAAGTGCAGAATTAAAATTATCCTACCTTCTCACTGTCGCCTCATATTGGTATTGAGAAATGTGGTAGTTTAAAAAGGTCAGTGATCATAAATATCTCATATCAAAGCTACTTGAGTTTGGTGTATATTTTGATAAAATTGTAAGACACATAAGTATTATTTATTTTTACAATTATTCTCCAGGTTTGCAATAATCTCCCATATTTGCAAACAGATTTACTGTAAACCTACATTATGCTCCTGCGTCAGCCCCTCAACTTGTATTACTCTTCCTCTGGGGTGACTGCATGACTTGCAAATCTCTGCCAGAACGCTTGAGGGCAGTGTTTTACTCAGCGAACAAACTCGTCGTTCTATGTTACATTGGCAACAGAATCAATTATAGATCTGTGGTTACCTTCTTGGTTGATGTGAGGATCAAATTTATGAGGGTTTGAGGATGGTTTAAAGACACCTTGCACGCCACAGGTGCTCGATTGGGTTCATTTCTTTAGGAGACATACTTGGCCACTCCATCACCTTGTGTTATTAGCTTACCCAGCAAAGCTGGTGTGATCTTGGAGGTTTTTTTGGGTCGCTATCATGTTGGAAAACTGCTATTTACACTGACCGACATGAAGAGGGGCTCCGGTTGCATAAACTCTGAGGAAAATTATGTCATTTGCTGAACGTGCAGAAGAGAAACTGCAAAAAAAGTATCCCGTCATTCTATGACGTTAGAATCGATCCAGTACCAATACCCAGATTGGTATCGATACTATTGCTATTTATCGATATGCCCACCCCTAATCATGGGTGTTGTGTAGAACTGCTTTGCATTATACAGAGAGGTGTGCCCCTCATGTAGAGAAGAAGTAAGCCAGCCATAAACTGTACAGTCAAACATGTCTATAGAGAAAGTAAACATCAAAAGTGGCCAAAATAGACATGTGGCCACTACTGTAAATGCAGGTTGGGAGCCATTTTTAACAAGGTTTTGCGGTGGTTGAAAGAGGAAAACGATTAAATAAATAACAGCAACAACTGAGACTCAATCTATCAACACCATACATTATAGACTTAGACTTGGACAAACTTTATTGATCCACAAGGGAAATTGTTCCACACAGTAACTCAGTTACAAAGGGTGGAAAGGGTAAGGATGAAAAGGATAATGCAGGTATAAAGTAGACAAAAAAATTTATTATAGTAGCAATATAAAATATATACTGATATATTGTATTATTATATTATATTATATTTGTATATAATATATACAATATGTAAAAAATCACAATTACCATGTGCAATATTACAGTATATGTAACAGCTGCAGCAAAAAAAAAAAGGGCAGCATAAAATAGAGAGTAGATCCAGCAGAAAAAATACATTATAAACAAAGAGAGGTATCTAATATAGAAGCGGTCAGCTAATAGACAGATATAATCTATTGCTGTATGGCGAGTGATTGTAGAGCTGGATGGAGTGCGGAATTAAGGAGTTTTTGAATCGAACACTGTGGGAACAAAGCTGAAGGAGCCTGTTGGAGTATGAACTCTGCTGTCCCTCAATTGTCTGGTGGAGTGGGTGGGCAGGATTGTCCATGATGGCTAGCAGTTTGTCCAGTGTCCTCCTGTCCCTCACTGACACAAACTGCGTGCCAAAAGTTTGGCCGGCTTTCCGGATCAGTTTGTCAATCCAGTTTAAGTCCCTTTTGCTGGTGCTGCTCCCCCAACAAACCACTGCAAAGTACAGGGCACTGGCCACAACAGACTGAAACCAGATCTCCAACAGCTTGCTGCACACATTAAAGGACCTCAGCTTCCTCAGGAAAAAGAGTCTGCTCATGTCCTTCTTGTATACAGCTTTACTGTTGTCCTTCCAGTCCAGTCTGCTGTTCAAGTGGACTCCCAGGCACTTGTACTTTCCCATTACTGCCACCTCCCGGCCCTGGATGTTGATGGGCTCGACAGGGGTAATTTTCTTCTTGAAGTCGATGACCAGCTCCTTGGTCTTGTCCTCATTAAGGAGCAGGTGGTTTACCTGAGACCACTCCACAAAGTCAGCGATCAGTGTCCTGTACTCCAATTCCTGTCCCTCTCTGATACACCCGACCACAGCAGAGGCATCATAGTATTTCTGCAGGCGACAGGACCTAGAACTATTGTGAGACATTTTGATATTAGTGGCCATTATACAGAGTATTAAAAAAACGACTCCAGGATACAAAATAGGCAGCTACTGGCAGCATGAACAGCGGGCTGCTAACAAGCTTGATTGTACAAACCCCATTTCCTTATGAGTTGGGAAATTGTGTTAGATGTAAATATAAACGGAATACAATGATTTCCAAATCCTTTTCAACCCATATTCAATTGAATGCACTACAAAGACAAGATATTTGATGTTCAAACTCATAAACTTATTTTTTTTTTGCAAATAATAATTAACTTAGAATTTCATGGCTGCAACATGTGCCAAAGTAGTTGGGAAAGGGCATGTTCACCACTGTATACATGGCCTTTCCTTTTAACAACACTCAGTAAACGTTTGGGAACTGAGGAGACACATTTTTTAAGCTTCTCAGTTGGAATTCTTTCCCATTCTTGCTTGATGTACAGCTTAAGTTGTTCAACAGTCCGGGGGTCTCCGTTGTGGTATTTTAGGCTTCATAATGCGCCACACATTTTCAATGGGAGACAGGTCTGGACTACAGGCAGGCCAGTCTAGTACCCGCACTCTTTTACTATGAAGCCACGTTGATGTAACACGTAGCTTGGCATTGTCTTGCTGAAATCAGCAGGGGCGTCCATGGTAACGTTGCTTGGATGGCAACATTTGTTGCTCCAAAACCTGTATGTACCTTTCAGCATTAATGGCGCCTTCACAGATGTGTAAGTTACCCATGTCTTGGGCACTAATACACCCCCATACCATCACAGATGCTGGCTTTTCAACTTTGCGCCTATAACAATCCGGATGGTTCTTTTCCTCTTTGGTCCGGAGGACACAACGTTCACAGTTTCCAAAAACAATTTGAAATGTGGACTCGTCAGACCACAGAACACTTTTCCACTTTGTATCAGTCCATCTTAGATGAGCTCAGGCCCAGCGAAGCCGACGGCGTTTCTGGGTGTTGTTGATAAACGGTTTTCGCCCTTGCATAGGAGAGTTTTAACTTGCACTTACAGATGTAGCGACCAACTGTAGTTACTGACAGTGGGTTTCTGAAGTGTTCCTGAGCCCATGTGGGGATATCCTTTACACACTGATGTCGCTTGTTGATGCAGTACAGCTTTAGGGATCGAAGGTCACGGGCTTAGCTGCTTACGTGCAGTGATTTCTCCAGATTCTCTGAACCCTTTGATGATATTACGGACCGTAGATGGTAAAATCCCTAAATTCCTTGCAATAGCTGGTTGAGAAAGTTTTTCTTAAACTGTTCAACAATTTGCTCACGCATTTGTTGACAAAGTGGTGACCCTCGCCCCATCCTTGTTTGTGAATGACTGAGCATTTCATGGAATCTACTTTTATACCCAATCATGGCACCCACCTGTTCCCAATTTGCCTGTTCACCTGTGGGATGTTCCAAATAAGTGTTTGATGAGCATTCCTCAACTTTATCAGTATTTATTGCCACCTTTCCCAACTTCTTTGTCACGTGTTGCTGGCATCAAATTCTAAAGTTAATGATTATTTGCAACAAAAAAAATGTTTATCAGTTTGAACATCAAATATGTTGTCTTTGTAGCATATTCAACTGAAGATGGGTTGAAAATGATTTGCAAATCATTGTATTCTGTTTATATTTACATCTAACACAATATCCCAACTCATATGGAAACGGGGTTTGTAATATAAATACAAACCAACACCCACAATAATGGATATTACTGGTCGTGTATAAATGTTTCCCAAAGCATTTTGGATGATTTGTAGGGTGTCATTAGGTTGTGTAAGTGTACGTTATAATGTGGGCTTGGGAGCGCATAGGTGCTTTGTGAAAAGTTACACCCTTATACCGTATTACACTGTACTGTATTATCCAGGCAGACGAATCTTACAAAATAATACTAGTTTATGTATATGAAATGATATTTGTCTTTTTGTTTGAAAGGCAATCAATGGTGTCTCCAACAAGAGTCCTTATCCTGCCCAGCAAGTGTCAATCAACATTACAACCAATCAAGCTGGTGAGTGCAAAAACATTGTGTGCGAGTGAATGCATGTAAGTGCGACCATCTGTGGGGTGAGGTAGGGGGTGTTAATCGTACCCTGGGGCACGGTGGATTATGTGAGTGAGGGACGGCTAGTGTGGGGATAACGGAAATCGAGCTGCCACCTTTTGAATTCATAAAACATGTTCTCAGCTTGTCATCTCTTTCTCTGTTTTTTTTTTTCCTCCACACCCCCATGTTGTTCTTGCAGCTTTCATCGTGCTTTCTTTTTTTCTTTGCCTTCCTTTTGGTTCTTTTTTCTGCTTTCAACCACCGCCCCTGCCTTCCCTCCAGTCTGTGACAGTATAATTCTCACAGACTATAAAGCCAGCCAAATAACTGCACCATCAATTATTCATGGAGACACACTCAAGTGAAATCTAAATTAAAATGTTCCTTTGCTGATGGGAAATACTTAATTTACCAAATTTACTGCAATCATTCACTCATTCCTACTCAATATCTGATCCATTGTGTGCAAACCTCTCTCATTGCATAAAACTTGTATTATTCAACATAAATGTTCTGTTTTAGCTCACTGGGAATAAGAGTATAGAATAATGCACTGTTTCTAGAGCATAGCCAAGGGGAAGTATTTAAAAGTGAAACGACCCACAATATAAAGAACATTGCAAAATACCAGATGTAAACATACTCATGAAGGCCTTTTTTGATGACAAATTAAAATGAGAAGTTTTCATTTTCACTAATAGTTGTACCATCTTAAATGATGCTTTGAAAAATGGAGAAAGTAACATTTATTGTCAGAAATTAATTTGTAACACATTTTGACTTCCAGGTTGAACTGACTATATTATAACAACTTTTAAAATATAAATAAAATGATAACTAAGTGAAACATTCAGAAATAAGAAATACAATAACCAAAAAATGCCATAAGTATTGCAGCAAAACCAGCAATATTATAGAACAGAGACTGTGCAAAAAATAAAACAGACTTGCTTGTGTTGTTGAGGCTCACAATTCATGAATGCACCCTACTCGCTGTGACCGTGATTGGTGCATAATGAGGAAGTACTGTGTTTTTGTTGTTGTCATGCCAGCATTGATATGCCTTGTTGGGGTGCTAATGTCGACAGTCATCTAAAAAGTGTGTCAGACTCGGTATGCATCTGTCAGGACGCATTACGTACAACACATTACTTGCACTCTGCAAAAAAGCTGACATGATGTAAGATAAAAACTAGATTTTAAGAAAGAAATACTAAAAACTAGTGAAATTATCTGTCCATGCAGCTAATTCGGTTAAGAATTCTGTATCTAGAAATTAGCGAGACTGTTCAAGATAGAAATAAATACTTTATTCTGAGCAATTTTCAACTTGCACTTCCTAATTAAGCATCCTCGGGATGTTGCAGAATCTTTAAAGAAGATTTTCTATGTGGGGAAAACCAAAATATTTTATTTGAAAACTTATTTTCTCAATTGTATTATTTTTAAACTGACTGGACAAAATGTAATTATCCATACTAAAATGTATGTTATGCTGTAAAGTCAATGATTGAAAATAATTACATAGCTCTTAAACCTACGGAAATTTCTAGAAATTAAATTTGAAATGTTGTCAAGTGGCTAATAATTTAAGGTGCACAATATTTCCGTCAAGCACTTGTTGCAGGTCACTGAGTCTGCATTCATTTAGCACTGAAATTGTGCATGGATAGCTTCTTCTTTTTATACTGTGGTTACTACCATTGACTTTGCCCAGTATGACATTATCGAACGGAGTTTTTGTAACCATCCCTACTGCTATGAGTGTAGATCAGATTTGTCCAAACTTTATATTACGAGAACAACTGAAAGTTGTGGGGGGAGCACTTTGACTAGTATTTAGAGATGTTCCAATCCCAATTGGATCGGGGGCCGATATTTGCCTTTTTTAACTGATCAGCGATCTTTACCACAGCTGTGTTCCAGTGTTTACATGGCTAAATATTTTACTAACCTGAAATATTCCTTCAAAAGGGATGCACACTTAAGGAGACACAATTTAATTTCCATATTCATTGTTACACACATGCAGGACTTGCTTGATTTCCAGGAGGGTGCATGTCTTGCCAGAACACAGGCTCAAATATGAGAGCATGCTACGGAAAAAGCATTGTCATTGTGCGAAGCCGCTTCTTATATACTAATCCTCACCACCATGGTGGTGTCTTCTACATACCATTATCACTGGAGGACTAGAGAAAAATAAATGGCTAAGCATGTTACAAACACACACAGAGCAGGACGACACAAGAAGCTAACCGATAAAGCTTCAATGTAAAGTAGGGGCGATCAATCCAGGCGTCGATACTCTCGATACCTTGTATAGTTTCAGTATATAAACAATACTAAAGTGATTAGATTGATATTTTTTCTTTTTCTTGTTCTTGATATTACAAATTAATTTTTGTTGGTTTTGGTTTTTGTTTACAAACTCAGGAGTACGTCTCTGGATACAAGAAAGCTTTGAGGTCAAAACCCAAATAATTTAAATAGGAGCTAGAAGTAGTTTTTAATTTTTTAATGTAATTGTGCACTTGCCATTTTATTTTGTTAAAAAAATTGGATGTATCATTCAATACTACAAATTGAATACATCATTTGATTTATAACTATAAAAGCAATTTAATAAAATAAGCTTTATAAAAAAGAGTTATTGTGTTTACTTTAGTTACTTGCTACTGTATAAAACATTTTAGTTGTATAATCTATTGTCAAAGTTTTGAATCTGAGGCCAAAAATGTTGATTGAGACACCCCTAATAGTAAAAAACACTGCATGACAGTTTTGCATTGTTGTTACAGTACATAGCAAATAGTTGCAAAATTTGCAAGCTTGGTAAAAACGTATATATCTTATGGGTCCAGGACACAACCACTAACCAAACCCATTAAAGGCCTGATTTACTAAGATCTAAATACCACGCGGTAAACAGCATGTGCAGTCTATAAAATAGTGTGTACTAATATTAGTAGGCGTGTTGTGTGAAATATACTAAAACTGCATGTGCAATTGTTAAGGGGTGCAGACCACCTTATTTAAATGAGGATGTTGCATGTACTATACACGTGATCATTTACTGCACATTCATGTTATCATGCTCCTACTTGTGGCGTGATGCTGTTTTAAAACATGCAGGAGACATGAACCACTTTTTTGGGCATTTTTAGAAGCAGTCCTGCATGCCTTCCACAATGACACCACTTTTATGTTTTTTTACTGCTTAAGCTAAGCTAATTTGTGAGACGCTACACATAACTCTTAAATAAGTTTTTTTTTTCATATAAAAATATTTTAATAATATACTTTATATTAGGGTTGTGCGGTATACCGGTATTAGTATTGTACCGCGATACTAATGAATCATATTCGGTACTATACCGCCTCTAAAATGTACCGGGCCCCCCTGCGCCCCTGTCGTCACGTCGTGTCATTGCTGGTTTACGAGCAGACGAGCATGTTCGGTAGCGCACAATCACGGCGTACTTACAAGCAGACACAGTCTGTAGACAGAAAAGGGAGAACGGGCGCATTTTGGCTTAAAAACTAACAATAAAGGTGAAGTTGTAACACTGAAACGCCCTCAGGAAGAGGTGCTTTAAGACATGGCTAGCTAGCTAGTGGCAAAAGTCCAGCCCCAGTCGGCAGTGTTTTAGCTACTTCTAAATCACTAATCCTCGCCTCCATGGCGACAAATAAAGTATGTTTCTTACAAGTATCATCCCTGCAGGACGAGGAATAGCTAAACATGCTTCACTACACACCGTAGCTCACCGGCACACAATGTAAACAAACGGCATGTAATGATACCAAGTACAGGAGCGAAACTAGTTGATACTACTATGATTACGTCGATATTTTTTGGCATCACAACATCTTCTTTCATTTAAAAAAAAATATTATTATGTTTATAAACTCAGGTAATATTTCCCTGAAACATGAGGACTTTGAATATGACCAATGTATGATCCTGTAACTACTTGGTATCGGATTGATACCCAAATTTGTGGTATCAGCCAAAACTAATGTAAAGCATCCAAACATCAGAAGAATAAATGATTATAAAATGTTAACAGAGGTGTAGAAAGAACATGTTAAAGGAGAAAGTAAGCAGATATTAACAGTAAATGAACAAGTAGATTAATAATTAATTTTCTACCTCTTGTCCTTAATAATTTTGACAAAAAAACAGATTGGAAAATGACCCAATATGTTACTGCATATGTCAGCAGACTAAATTAGGAGCCTTTGTTTGCTTACTTACTAATAAAAAACAAGTTGTCTAGTATGTTCACTATTTCATTTAAGGACAAACTTGCAATAAGAAACACACCGTAAGATTTTTTTGTCAAAATAAAGCCAATAATGCAATTGTTTGTGGTCCTCTTTATTTAGAAAAGTATCGAAAAGTATCGAAATCATTTTGGTACCGGTACCAAAATATTGGTATCGGGACAACACTAATATATATTGTATGGGAAAAAAACAAACATTAAAAGATACTAAAGGA
This sequence comes from Entelurus aequoreus, assembly GCF_033978785.1. Classification (NCBI taxonomy): domain Eukaryota; kingdom Metazoa; phylum Chordata; class Actinopteri; order Syngnathiformes; family Syngnathidae; genus Entelurus; species Entelurus aequoreus. The sequence continues at coordinate 26,575,456 of NC_084749.1, forward strand.
CACCAAAACGCATCAATGGAATTTGTTTTATTCAGCCCCGTAAGTCCTTTAGCTGCTATAAAATTATGTTTCTGAATAGACAATATGTCTAATAATTTTTTATTTCTGACCGTCCAAAATGTTGACACACACAAGTAGGGCGGAGGATTTTCAGCTGTCCATCGTCCGTCTATGCAGCGCGAGCACTGATCCTGCAGCCGTGTCCTGACTCGTGCTGAATGAAACGCAAAATAGTGCTGGCAAAATGGTGATGATTGCGTGTGCTAAATAATTACTTTTGCATTTTCTACTCCCCATTTTGATGATCAGCATATATTCTGCATGCTAATGAAGACAGAGACGTAAAAATGGATTGCACGCCTTATTCTGCTTGCTCCACTTCTCCACTTTGCACATGTTTAATAGTGTTGGATAGTAGTAAGCTACATAAGCTATGTAGCTTAATTATTAGGGGTATGGGGAAAAATCGATTCGAATTCGAATCGCGATTCTCACGTTGTGCGATTCAGAATCTATTCTCATTTTTAAAAAATCGATTTAAAAAAAAAAAAATTTATAAAATGTTTTTTAAAATATATTTTATTTATTTTTTTAAGTTAATCAATCCAACAAAACAATACACAGCAATACCATAACAATGCAATCCAATTCCAAAACCAAACCCGACCCAGCAACACTCAGAACAGCAATAAACAGAGCAATTGAGAGGAGACACAACACGACACAGAACAAACCAAAAGTAGTGAAACAAAAATTAATATTATCAACAACAGTATCAATATTAGTTACAATTTCAACATAGCAGTGATTAAAAATCCCTCATTGACATTTCCCAGTAGCTTGACGGTAGCTTCACTAGTTTAACAAGTTGCAATTCTTGTAGCTTAGCTATTTTCAGACCCATGTAGCGAGGCAGCGTACATCAAAGCTACAAGCTACTACAAAGAGAGAACTGGAGCGCAAATCCAAGGGGAGGTGATTAAAAATACGGAAAATATCCATGATGACTGGTTGGCTTACTATGATCAGTTGGTTAACGGACTGGCCAATCAGAGGCAAGATAGGGCGGGTCATCACACCAGGAAGGAGAATCACAACAGACACGCACATGCGACGTGACAATGTAAACAGAGAGAATATTCAAGCGGACTATTAAAAATCAAAAGAAGCCTAGTTGAAAATGACAGAGGGATTCTCTCCCTCTGATTTTTCTTTTAATGATAAAGACGACGTCCAGGAAACCCACAATTTGGATAAAACAACGGCCATTCATTTTAGTTGTTTACTTTGTAAGCCCAAATCAAAACTGCTCTCGACATCTAAGACATCTAAGATGAGTTGAGTTCATGGAAGGTTTTACTGCACATACCTTCAACTGTTCCCAAACAACACACAAGTTATTGTTTTTATGTGAAGATATAGATAGATGTTGTTTTTATTTACTGTAGACAGAGAAAATGAATAACATTATAGTGGTGGGCCAAAGAAAAGGCAAACTAAAATAAATACATACGTTTACGGACCCCCAGAGGTAGTTGTAGGGTGTCCTCTGCTAATTGACATAGTTAATAGTAAAGGACCTTCATTGGGTCCATTTTATCAGTAGCTTGCCCATCACTATTAATAGATCAGCTTTGCGTGCGCTATGCAGTTTGCACGTGTTTTAGTACACGTAAACCTTTAGTACAGGAGTCCCCAAACTTTTTGACTCGGGGGCCGCACTGCTTTAAAAACATTTGGCCGGGGGCCGGGCTGTGTGTGTGTGTGTGTGTGAGTGTATGTATGTGTATATATATATATACGTATATATATATATATATGTTCGAGTCATACCAAAGACTATAAAAATGGACCCATTGCCTACCTGCTTGGCACTCAGCATCAACGGTTGGAATTGGGGGTTAAATCACCAAAATGATTCCTGGGCGCAGCAACCGCTGTTGCTTACTGCAGGGTGATGGGTCAAATGCAGAGGATAATCTCACCACACCTAGTGTGTGTGTGACAATCATTGGTACTTTAACTTTATATATATATATATATATATATATATATATATATATATATATATATATATATATATATATATATATATATATATATATATATTCCTCACGCACTAATTGATTAAAGGACTGCGCACCTGCCGCATGCTTGCTCGACACTGCGGCGTGAGCGCGATGATGTCACGTTATAGATGGGAAAATGCATTTTTAGACAATACAATTTGCCTGAGCGGCTAGGACAGGGATCGGGAACCTTTTTGGCTGAGAGAGCCATGAAAGGCAAATATTTTAAAATGTATTTCCGTCAGAGCCATATAATATTTTTTAACACTGAATACAACTAAATGCGTGCATTTTTAATTAAGACCAACATTTTAGAGTACAATAAGTCTTTTATTCTTTTTAAAACATTGTTATTCTGAAGCTAACCAATAATAAATAAAATACTTCTTACCATTAATGCGACTTCTTGATTATGTGCGGTAGAAAATGGATGGATGGATTAAAATGCATGAGAATGTTTTATATTTTGAACGTTATTTTTAACACCGTGATTACCAGCGGAATTATTCATTACTTATCGTGTTAAGCAATGTCAGCTAAGATTTATCTGGGAGCCAGATGCAGTCATCAAAAGAGCCACATCTGGTTCGAGAGCCATAGGTTCCCTACCCCTGGGCTAGGAGACCCCGAGAGTAACAAGCGGTAGAAAATAGATTAGAAAGGAAGAATAAAACATTTAAAATTTGAGACTTCCCGTGGGCCGAATTTTGGACGCTAACAGGCCGTAATCAGTATATATAGTTTGGGGACCACTGATCTAAACTTTACCGCTGCCAGCTATTTTTTTTCTATATACGTTTATTGTCATATTTTCAGAATATGTTTTTTTCTGTTTTGGGCCAAATGAACACAAAAGAAAACAATCAGAAGTGTCTTTATTTTTTATTTTTAATGCCATGATTTTAATAGTCCGGCCCGCATGTGCACAGATTTATCCCTCATTGGGGCTCCTGAGCTCAAATGAGTTGGACACCCCTGATGTACCGTATTACGGTATATGTAACAGCTGCAGCCAAAAAAAGGGTAGCATAAAATACAGTAGATCCAGCAGAAAATAGACATTATAAAAAAAGAGAGGTAGCTGACATAGAAGTAAATAAATAAAAAAACTTAAGACTTCCCGCGGGCCGGATTTTGGACGCTAGCGGGCCGCATTCGTTTGGGGACCCCTGCTTTAGTATATCAAGCCATAAATACTGTTTTATTTCTAGAATAAGCCACGGGCCGAAATAAAACATAAATTGAATTATTTTTAGTCAGAATGATTAGTATATCTTAATATGCGTTCTTGTAATCTAACAATCATTGTGCATCATACACGCATGCAACCTGGTCCAGGTCCATACATTTATCTTCTCATTCATTCACCTCTCCTATGGTTGCTTCCAAGTAATGTCGACATGAGATGAAAACAATCTCATAAAGACCCAAGGTGCCAAACCATAAATCATTTCTAAAAACGGTGTGTAAAAATGCATCAGAGGCATATTTCTTGCTGCTCCATTCATAAATGACAAGCACTATGAATTTGTTTTCTGTCATGTCTGTTCATGTTTTTGTTTTGGCCATGTGTTTGTTTTTTGGACTCTTTTTAGTTCCTGGTTGCACTTCCTTGTTTGGTTTGGTTTCCATGGTCACCCATTAGTTTTCACCTGTCATGTCACGCACCTGTTTCACGTTTTGAGTCACGCACCTGTTGTTAATCATGTCTGTTATTTAAGTCTTTCTTTCAGTTCACTCGTTCTGCGTTCATTGTCTTTGTCACATCGGTTCATGTCCCTTGCTGAACAAGTAAGTTTTCATAGTCCACGTCATAGCTTCTGCTCAGTAGCAGCTTCATTTGTGTTTTTGGCACGCTTGCCTTTTTGCTTTATTGTTTGCTTTTTTGATGGTAGTTTGAGTGATTTATGTTGAATAAATCCAAGCTCACCTTCACGCTGTCGTCCGGAGCCGTTTTTTGCATTGGAAGAACAACCCCGCAGCCAGCTGCGACCCACCCACGTGACAGTTTTCATGAAGGGGAAGCATTTTTCTTCATAGGGTGTAAATGATTATCCTTGCATATTTGCATAATTTTTGCCATACGATGCTAACTGTGAGCACGTTTTATGTGTGTGTGTGTATTTCAACAGCTCCTTCGGTGGTTCCCATAATGCACCAAGTGAGCTCAACAAGACGCAGTTTCTCGCTGTCATGGCCGCCGCCTGAACATCCTAATGGTATAATCCTTGACTATGAGATACGATACTATGATCAGGTACAGTTGGATGATTAATGTGTGTTTGTGAGTGCTTTTTTCTTTGTAGAATTCACTGCCTGTAATCTATCCGAGTCAATACAACAGGCAAATCAATAAGAGCTACATCTATTATTTAGACAGTTGGCGCAGCGGTTTTAGCTCATATTAACTCACTGAAGTAAATAACAATTTGATCATTGTGTAATACAGATTTTAACATTTTACTATAAACACTGAAACATATGTGTCTTATTGTGTGATTCCATCCAACTGTCTCATTGTGGTAATCTAGCCAGAGTCTCAAAAATCAATAGAGCAATTTTAAATCTGTGGTATCAAAATGTGGAACTTTCAGCCCCCAAACACTGGTAATAGCACTGTCTTCCCTTGTTTACTGCGGCTAATTCAGGCCTGACATGGATTTCCATAAAGTAGGATTATTAAAGTGTTTATGACCTTCTAAATTATGTTGTTTTTCTTACATAATTAGAGCCCTCGAAAAATTAAATAACACACATGCAGTCGTGTTCAAAAGTCTACATACACTTGTAAAGGACATAATGTCATGGCTGTCTTGAGTTTCCAATCATTTCTACAACTCTTATTTTTTTGTGATAGAGTGATTGGAGCACATTCTTGTTGGTCACCAAAAACATTCATGAAGTTTGGTTCTTTTATGAATTTATTATGGGTCTACTGAAAATGTGACCAAATATGCTGGGTCAAAAGTATACATACAGCAATGTTAATATTTGGTTACATGTCCCATGGCAAGTTTCACTGCAATAAGGCGCTTTTGGTAGCCATCCACAAGTTTCTGGCAAGCTTCTGGTTGAATTTTTGACCACTCCTCTTGACAAAATTGGTGCAGTTCAGCTAAATTTGTTGGTTTTCTGACATGGACTCGTTTCTTCAGCATTGTCCACACATTTAAAGTCAGGACTTTGGGAAGACCATTCTAAAACCTTAATTCGAGCCTGATTTAGCCATTCTTTTACCACTTTTGACATGTGTTTGGGGTCATTGTCCTGTTGGAACACCCAACTGCGCCCAAGACCCAACCTCTGGGCTGATGGTTTTAGGTTGTCCTGAAGAATTTGGAGGTAATCCTCCTTTTTCCTTTTTCATTGTCCCATTTACTCTCTGTAAAGCACCAGTTCCATTGGCAGCAAAACAGGCCCACAGCATAATACTACCACCACCATGCTTGACGGTAGGCCTGGTGTTCCTGGGATTAAAGGCCTCACCTCTTCTCCTCAAACCTATTGCTGGGTATTGTGGCCAAACAGCTAAATTTTTGTTTCATCTGACCACAGAACTTTCCTCCAGAAGGTCTTATCTTTGTCCATGTGATGTCAGATGAAACAAAAACGTACACATATAGTCACCCAAAATAGCAGCTTTGAGTGTTTCATTGTAGAACACAGTACTCACTGGTGGCCCCACAGGATCCTCCAAGTGTCAAAGCTAAGGTCGTCTGCGGCCACTACAACACGGCCATGACGTGAAAATACTTTGTCAAATCCTGGGTAATTCCTCTAAATTAGAACAGGGTTTCCATAAGTTGGAACCACGGGCGTGTGTTGTTTTGCAAAATATCAAGTCAACTTTCAAGTTGCAGCTATGATCATTAGCCGGGTTGTTAGCATTCCTTTTTTTTTTTTTAGCATTGCGGGTCTGTTCTCATTCATGGAGAGCTGCATTATTGATGTTGAAGATGAAATGAATCCTTGAATCAATGGAGTTAATATTCACTTCGGGTTTGCCAGACAGCCACAGATAGCTAATAGTGGTCTTGTTAGCGTGAAGTTTTGTGCAGAGTCACATCAAGTTTTACCACGTCCTGCTGCTTTTTGATGACACTTTTGTTAAAGTCTCACCACTGTGGAGCTTTGCTATTGCTGAGGCAGCCATTGAAGATGAAGTGCGTCAAAAAGTTGTTCTGCCAAAAGTTGGTCGACTTGAATGTCACGGTGAAGATACATATGCCAAAATCCAGTTCAGTTTCAGTGTATTTCGAACATGCATACGATACAATGTAATGCATCACACATTTCCAGTTGTTTCATTACAGCACGTCCGAAAACGGGTAGGAAGAAGCAGAGCTTATTTAATCCTACCCCTTTTCATACCATAGCAATTGTATCCAATTTTCTTGTTCTCTGTAACATGAAAGTAAACAAATAAATAATAAATAAATAATATACCATAGTAAGCAAACAAATATTAAATACATAAATAATCTTTGTCTCGGCAGCACGGTGGACAGGGGTTAGTGCATGTGCCTCACAATACAAAGGTCCTGAGTAGTCATGAGTTCAATCCGGGGCTCGGGATCTTTCTGTGTGGAGTTTGCATGTTCTCCCCGTGACTGCGTGGGTTCCCTCCGGGTACTCCGGCTTCCTCCCACCGCCAAAAACATGCACCTGGGGATAGGTTGATTGGCAACACTAAATTGGCCCTAGTGTGTGAATGTGAGTGTGAATGTTGTCTGTCTATCTGTGTTGGCCCTGCGATGAGGTGGCGACTTGTCCAAGGTGTACCCCGCCTTCCGCCCGAATGCAGCTGAGATAGGCTCCAGCACCCCCCGCGACCCCAAAAGGGACAAGCGGTAGAACATGGATGGATGGATAATCTTTCTCATTAAAAAAAAAAAAGGTTCAAGATGTTCATGATAATTCTTGTTCTGTGTACTTTGTAAACACTTGTAGTTTGAACAGTCTCTTAAACTGAATCATATTGGTGCTTTGTGTGATTTCTTTGGTTAATCCATTTCATAATTGAATTCCACATACTGATATACTAAAGGTTTTAAGTGTTGTACGAGCATACATATGTTTTAAATTTGATTTTCCTCTAAGGTTATATTTTTCCTCTTTTGTTGACAGGAATTGTTGTACATTCTTGGGTAGCAGGTTATAGTTTACTTTGTACATAATTTTTGCTGCTTGCAAATGCACCAAGTCGTTAAATTTCAGTATTTGTGATTCAACAAACAAAGGGTTTATATGTTCTCTGAATCCAACATTATGTATTATTCTAACTGATCTTTTTTGTAACACCGTTAGTGAATGAAGCGCACATTTGTAGTTATTTCCCCATATTTCTACACTAACTCAGATATGGTAACACTAGTGAGCAGTAAAGAATATGAAGTGATTTTTGGTCTAGAACATGTGTAGCTTTATTCATTATAAACGTGTTTCTTGCTACTTTATGTTGTATATTTTTTACATGAGATTTCCAATTCATCATCTATTATTACACACAAAAATGTGTTTTATTTTACCCTTTCTATATGTACTCTGTCTATTCGTATTTGTGTTTGATATTCTCTTCTACTGTTACCAAATAGCATTATTTTAGTTTTACTGAGATTTAAATACAGTCTGTTTTTGTCAAACCATATCTTTAATTTGTTCATTTCTTCTGTTATTTGTATTAGCTTCTGTGTGTTCTCTCCTGAACAAAGTGCCGTTGTATCATTTGCAAATAATACTAACTTTAAGTCCTTTGTAACTTTACAAATGTCCTTTATATAGAGATTGAACAATTTTGGCCCGAGTATTGATCCCTGAGTTACGCCACAAAACATTTTCAGCTCTGTGGAAGCGTGTTCGCCTATCTTCACGTATTGCTTCCTGTTGGTTAAGTAGCTTCTTACCCCGTTCAAGACCAACCCTCTGATTCCATACTTTTCTAATGTGTTTATTAAGATGCTGTGATTAATTGTGTCCAATGCTTTTGTTAAATCCATAAACACTGCAGCAGCACATTGTTTTACTATCTATTGCATTTGTGATCTCTTCCGTTATTTCGATGAATGCCATTGATTAGCTGCTATGTTGTTAGCATTGCCACTTTTAATCTGGAAACTGAAGTTCTGCTTGGTGACTTTCTTTATGGATTGCCACAACATAATACTGTAATAGAAAATCAGACAAATTGTCATGGCTCAGGTGAGTGTTGCTAACCCTGACTCCAAAGATGCAGAGAACAGCAAGCGGAATGCAGGTGAAAGTAAATATTTAATGACAACTCATAAATGCACCAGAAACATAGGGAACGCTATGCAGGAACACAGTTAAACAGACCACAAGCACCCGAAACAGACTACAAAGTAACCATCAATATGCCATATACAGTAGATGATATATAGCAGCCTGATTGGCAACCAGGAGTAGGTGTGTCTAGAGTGCTAATCAGAGACAGGTGAGAGATGCAGCACTCAGGACAGAGGTGCAGTGACAAGAAATAGAAACCCAAAAATGAGTGCTGGACAGGAAAAGACCTAGAACACAGGAAGTTGATGTCAAACCAAAATACTCATTAAGGACGCATGGTAATACATACAAGACATAATTTAACACTAGAATATTCTTTTAAAAAAACAACCATTAGATTTGAAGCGCGATGTACATGGAATTTGGGTTCATATCATTAGTTTTTGGTTAGATTTGATTCTGTTAAACTTTCAGACGGCAATAAAGAAACCAATAGTGTGTTCCCAATGTGTTAATAATCACAACTGGAGTAAAGTTCTTAGAATAAATGAGCATACTTTCCATTTGCATAACTATATCTGCATGGTACATTTGCAAACAGCTAAAATTATGTATAACCCTGCTACCCAAGAATGTAGAACAATTCTTCTCCACAAAAGAGGAGCAATATAACCTTAGAGGAAAATCTAATTTAAAACATGTTTATGCATGTACAACACTTAAGACCTTTAGCATATCAGTACCAGTATGTGGATAATAATTATGAAATGAATTAAGCAAGGAAATCAAACAAAGCACCAATATGATTCAGTTCAAGAGACTACTACAAGTGTTCACAAGTACAAAGAAGAATAATTATGATAAACATCCTAAACCATTTTTTTAAATAGATATCATTCATGTCCTAGGTGAACCATAAATGACTTAACTATTTATTTATGAGATCTTTAATTTATGTATTTAATATTTGTTTACTTACTTATTGTATAATAATTTATTACTCACCAGGGGTGTATATTGTAGCGTACCGGAAGAGTTAGTGCTGCAAGGGATTTTGGTGTTTATGTTGTGTTACGGTGCGGATGTTCTCTTGTTTGGTGTGGGTTCACAGTGTGGCGCATATTTGTAACAGTGTTAAAGTTGTTTATACGGCACTCTCAGTGTGACCTGTATGGCTGTTGACCAAGTATGCCTTGCATCCACTTGTGTGTGAAAAGCCGTAGATATTATGTGACTGGGCCGGCACGCAAATGAAGTGCCTTTAAGGTTAATTGCCACTCTGTACTTCCCCCTACGTCCGTGTACACAGCGGCGTTTTAAAATGTCATAAATTTTACTTTTTGGAACCGATACCGATAATTTTGAAACCGATACCGATAATTTCCGATATTACATTTTAAAGCATTTATCGGCCGATAATATCGGCAGTTCGATATTGTCGGACATCCCTATAGATAATTACACAAAAATTGCCAACATTAGTGGTTCATTAAAAAAAAAAAATGTTGATCAGTTTTAGTATTGAAAGGTGCTACTCACAGAAAGCACGTGATAATTATATCACTAATAGCAGACACCTGCCTACATATTTGTTGGATCGATCACTCCTGACGTTTATGTGGCTGTCATTTGTTTGTTCTTTGTTCCATTATCAGTTCCTTATAAGAAGGATTGACTGTAGAACGCCTCAACATGTTTTATGACGCCTTGTTTTCAATGAACACTTAGGCCTACTATGCTACTGTATATTAATGTTGGTTATTATGGTGGTACTTGGAGAGCCAAGTGTTTTCTTGTACTTGGTGAAAAAGTTTGAGAACCACTGATGTAGATTTTTGTTGCCAATGCGCCGAAAGAGCAGAGCATCGCGAGGGACTGTAGAGGACACCATAGACACCATACTTCCTACACAGCCCACTTTTTTTTTTCCTGACATCTTTTTATCCTGCCAACAAACTGAAGAAAATATTGTTTTAGCAGACGGGGGAAGCAGCTGCCAGTCGCTGTGCACATTTTTAATACAAACTGTCATTGAATCTGTGCTTCAATAACTCACTGGATAAAATATAAAGCAAGCTGCAAACTTTTAGACTCTTGTCCAACTTGTCTTGTAAAGCGGCTGAATGTTAAAGGATAACATGCATTTGTGTATTTGATTGTTTAACCGGTTCGCCTATTTATTCATAAACATCCCGTAGTATTTGTCACCATTACATATTTGTCCAAACATTGCTTTATACCAAGGATGTTACAGTATTGGGACGATTTTCTTGACAAAGTATGTTGCAGATTAATGCCTCTTATTGCCAATCACAAACACAGATCCACTGGCTGACACTGTATTTATTTTTAGTTCCCCAGCTGACCAGTGACGAGCAGCTAATTATGTGTCTAATTATGTATACTAGTCACCTATGTAAACTGCATTTCTTTGTATATTAATTATCATTATCAAGGACAATGCTAAACATGTTACACATCGAAAGCAAGCCAGGAGCAGGCATGCTAATAGCTAAGCTAACTGCTAGGCTAACTTTAAACAACACCAATAAATAGGTGGTCAGTAAAGTTTAAGGAGTGTAGATAGGACCGCAGTACAGTGAATAGTAACGCAACCGACAGATAATCTTTAATATCACTTGAAAAATCTTTTTTGATCATGTATAGGGATCTATTTTATAGCATAGTTTGTTTTTTGCTCTTATCTGCTTTTAATGGCAAGATCTGGGCCCCTTGTGTACTCAGATAGTTTGTACTCTGTTTGCTGCACAGTAGCCTAAAGGCCTACTGAAACCCACTACTACCGACCACGCAGTCTGATAGTTTATATATCAATGATGAAATCTTAACATTGCAACACATGCCAATACGGCCGGGTTAGATTACTAAAGTGCAATTTTAAATTTCCCGCGAAATATCCTGCTGAAAACGTCTCGGTATGATGACGTTTGCGTGTGACGTCACGGATTGTAGCGGACATTTTGGGACATCATTGTGGCCACCTATTAAGTCGTTTGTTTTCATCGCAAAATTCCACAGTATTCTGGACATCTGTGTTGGTGAATCTTTTGCAATTTGTTTAATGAACAATGGAGACAGCAAAGAAGAAAGCTGTAGGTGGGAAGCGGTGTATTAGCGGCCGGCTGCAGCAACACAAACACGTAGCCGTTGTTTCATTGTTTACATTCCCGAAATATGACAGTCAAGCTTTACCATTGGCCTGTGGAGAACTGGGACAACAGAGACTCTTACCAGGAGGACTTTGAGTTGGATACGCATGCTTGTGGAGAACTGGGACCACAGAGACTCTCACCAGGAGGACTTTGAGTTGGATACGCGCTACCGTGAGTACGCAGCTGCGGCTTCCAAACATTGGATCGCTTGCCCGTACGTGCGTGCCGCTATGTGCATTACGTAACTTTGGGGAAATATATGTGCTGTATGAACTTTGCGGAGGTCAACGGTACTTTGGGCTGTGGGATTGATTGTGTTGTGCGGGTGTTTGATTTGTATTGGCGGGTTATATGGACGGGAGGGGGGAGGTGTTTGTTATGCGGGATTAATTTGTGACATATTAAATATAAGCCTGGTTGTGTTGTGGCTAATAGAGTATATATATGTCTTGTGTTTATTTACTGTTTTAGTCATTCCCAGCTGAATATCAGGTCCCACCCGCCTCTCACAGCATCTTCCCTATCTGAATCGCTTCCACTGCCCTCTAATCCTTCACTCTCACTTTCCTCATCCACGAATCTTTCATCCTCGCTCAAATTAATGGGGTAATCGTCGCTTTCTCCGTCCGAATCGCTCTCGCCATGATTGTAAACCATGTGCAGATGTGAGGAGCTCCACAACCTGTGACGTCACGCTACTTCCGGTACAGGCAAGACTTTTTTATCAGCGACCAAAAGTTGCGAACTTTATCGTCGATGTTCTCTACTAAATCCTTTCAGCAAAAATATGGCAATATCGCGAAATGATCAAGTATGACACATAGAATGGACCTGCTATCCCCGTTTAAATAAGAAAATCTAATTTCAGTAGGCCTCTAGTTTGGTGGCCCACCACTTTGTTTACTTCTTTTCAAAAGTCACGTGACCAAATACAACCGATAACACACACATAGCAAAAGGACAACGCTATATTACAAAAGCAGTATATTATTCAATATAGCTTATTTAAGTGTGTATGAAGCAGGGTTAAAAGCACAGTTGGATGTAAACCCTTAATCTTGTTGCCAAATAGTGACACACTGAATCTGAATATTTGCCTTAATTGTAAAAACTAACAAGCAGCAGGGCTGAAATATAGCTACTCTAAATTACATTCTAGAGTTTAGTTTCCACTATAACTTTGTTGAAAAGCCCATTGAATATAGAGCAATCTGTATCACTATTGCTGAGTGCATCCATGCCATTATCGCAATGTGCTGCCTGAAAGCCTGCCTCAGAGTTGCAGTCTCCAGTTGCTGAACTGCATTGTATCAAAAAGCAGCTCAGACTGTGCTTACACTGGCAAAAAGGCTTTATTTCTCTATTTCCATTTTGAGCTGACGATTTGATACTGCAAATACATTTATTCATCACAACAATTAGGTACACCAGTGTACGTAATGAGGACCATTGAGGTCCGAAACAAAAGATGCACGTTTCAAACGAAAATTCTCAGTCTTGATTGATACTCTCATATGGATTTTTTTTTAGCAATAAGTTTCGTAGGGCTGTGGTAGTTTTTTTTAATTTATATATATATTTTGGATCCCTTCCTTGACTACATTAGAGAGGCAAATGCTAAAAGGGGAACAGCACTTTTTTGGAAATGTTGCCCATCGTTCACAATCATTATGAGAGACATGACAATGGAGGGTTTTTTTTCTTTGTTGCATTCTAAATATTAAATAAATGCCAACAAAAGTCTGCTTACAATGGAGCCTAAGGGAGCCGCGCCATTCTGTAAAGCCCTTAAAAAACATTCAAACACCTCCATTAGGGGTTTATATACACAATGTAAGTATATGTGTAATGTAGTAACAGACACATTTATAATAACATATAATATGTACGTATTTTGATCATTTTAAGCATACACGGCACATTCATTTAAAAAACGCACTAAGACGTTTGCTTTTTTTTTGTCTATTACTGATTACTGCTCACTGCAGACTTCATCAGAGCCAACAAATATAATAAAACATCACTTACTGTGCAATGTCGGCTGTCATTAGGATGCCGACTGCTAGGATGTACATATATTCCCATTTAGATGAAAAATGTCTCATAATAATCGCAATGAAACCAAGCGTCTTTCCATGTCGTTTAGCGTGGACAAAGAATCAGAGCCTATTTTTGTATTTAAGAAAGCTGCATTCAGCACACTTTTTGTTATTTTTATATGAACATTTTATTTTTTTGGTACTCTGGCTGTCAGAGTACCAACTTGTCGGAATAGGTCTCTAGACTTCTTCTATTCAGATGAGATGCATTATTTATGATCGACAATAAACTTCCAGGGAGAAAGGAAGCGAGGAAACACCTCACCAGTCGATCATGTCGAAATTGTACACAGGCTTGTGATCAAGGCGCCGCTATAAATAGTTTGTATGCATTAGCGCCTATAATAACAATACCACTAATACTCGGTTAATATTCAAATCACGAAATGTAAATGGAGCGGTTTTTGAATGGTTATTTATCGGGTTTTATGGGCAAAATAGAGTAGCTCGTATTGGCTCCCCTGTAAGCGGACTTTTATTTACCTTTGTTTACAAGTTACAATGCATAGAAAAAATGCATTCTACTTTGTCGTCATGTCTTTCATAATGGTTGAGAATGATAGGCAAGATTCCCAAAAGAAGTGCAGAAATAAAATTTAAATTTTTAAACTTAAATCTAACTCAGTAAAACGTAGACTTCCATCAAGACTAAAGACTTAATTTGGATCAGCATCCAATTGTACAATGTCATATTGTACCTCCTGCAGATACATAAATGTAGAAGAATTTAAAAAAATGTTGAAATATGCACTAAGGGCTTGATTAACTAAGATCCTAAATAACAAATGCTAAACAGTGTGTGCAAACTATAAAAATGCTCCAACCTTCCATCCATCCATTCATTTTCTATCGCTTGTCCCTCTGTGGAGTTTTGTTCTATTGCGGAACTTGCACCACACAATTATACCATCTTCTCTGGGCAATATAGAAAAGTGCAGTCTAGACAACAGAATCTATTTTTAGCACACCTAAGGTACACTGTCGTAGGCGCCCTGCAAAAGTGATGATGATGCGCTGGAATGATCCAGGCTCAAGAAAATGCATGTTGCAACGGCGTGGCGAAGTTGGTAGAGTGGCTGTGCCAGCAATCGGAGTGTTGCTGGTTACTGGGGTTCAATTCCCACCTTCTACCTTCCTAGTCATGTCCGTTGTGTCCTTGGGCAAGACACTTCACCCTTTGCCTCTGATGGCTGCTGGTTAGCGCCTTGCATGGCAGCTCCCGCCATCAGTGGGTGAATGTGTGTGTGAATGGGTAAATGTGGAAATACTGTCAAAGCGCTTTGAGTACCTTGAAGGTAGAAAAGGGGGGGTGTATTTAAAAAAAAAAAAAAAAAATTTGTACAATTTTTTTTTTTTTTTTTTTTTTTTTTACATAAATAAATACAATCATGTGTGCTTCCGGACTGTATCCCTGCAGACTGTATTGATCTATATTGATATATAATGTATATATTGTGATTTTTATGTTGATTTCATTAAAAAAAAATTAATTTCTTGTGCGGCCCGGTACCAATCGGTGGTTGGGGACCACTGCTGTAAAGGTTCACCCGTCAGAGCCTGCAGTGAGCAAACTCGTCCAAAAGATGGCGCCACAGCACAAACAATAACACATCATTTCAGTGTATTGGCATGTGTTCAATGAAACTTATTTGCTTTATGCCCGTCAGCAAAGCAAAATGTATAAATTAGCCGCATCGCTTTATAAGCCGCAGGGTTTAAGCGTAGGAAATAAGTAGGGGTTTATGGTCCGAAATTACAATGTTTTTTCAACTGCTCCTTCCCTTATTTTGGGTGTTTTAATAACCAGCGTATTTTCTGCATATTGTGAGTCTGACCATGAGGGCAAACACGCTAAATTGATTGTGCTCAATATTTATCTCATTTAAGAGACGCAAGCTCAGTAGATCAGCTATGCAGTTTGCATTAGATCAGGTCGTCATATGCAGTGTGATAGGAACAGCAATTTAACCTGCTTGAAAATGTGTACGAAATCAGGGCAGTGATGTCTCTTATTCGTTGCTGCTTTTGCTTTTAGACACTTTTAATCAGTAAGAATAAGAACTTTATCGAAAAGTTTACATTTGTTTGAAGATTTAGTTTTCTGTGCCAGCTTTGTTTCCACTTACTTCACATTGTCGTCATCTCTTATTCGTGGTTTCCTTCCCTTCTCGCCCTCCTGACTTCTTCCTCCATTTCCCCCACTTTTGCAGATAATGAGGATTGAATTTAGTCAATTTGATGTGGAACAGGGTTGTGGGATTTTTCCTTCCTGCTTATCTGCGGACACCAGGCCCTCCCAGATTGGCTGGCCACCTAACCTGCCATTGTGGCAAGCAACAAGCCCCCAACCCCCTGCATCACGCACACCTTAAACCAAACCCCACCCCCATTTATGTGGTCACTATCTTCTTTATTGGTCATATCTTCTCAGATTAAATCATACGCTTCAATTATCCACATCCTCTGTCTTTTTCTTCCACAACCATGACTTGAGAGAGTGCAGGTTACTATGATGCAGGATGTGTAGAGAATATCCAAGGTTAAAAGTAAGAATACAACTGTAAATAATAACAGGTCTTTTTAATTAAAGTTTTGATATCATTATAGCATCTGTTCTATCACCTAACATCATGCTTTATTTTCCCTTCTGAACTCTGCCTCTATTTCATCGCCCCCATCCCTTTATCTCCCCTCAGCAAGATGCCCTCCCCCTACTTTCATGCCTTCTTGACACCATCTCTATCATCTTTTTTTCCCTCATTCTTTATTCAGTAACACTATAACCTTTTTTCATCCGAAAAAGAAGCTGGTGTGGAATAATTGGGTTAAAATAAAGCAGCATGGGGAGCGGATAGTTCTGATCTAGAATTTAAATAATGGAAAGGAAGCAGAGCTTTTTTCAGACACACATTTCTCTGAACTTTGTTTTTGTATATGTAATTACCCGCATTTTCATCAACATAAGTTCGGTAGATGCAGAAAAATTAGGGACTTAAATATTTTTCTTAGGTTATTGGCTCTAGAGCTGCATGTGGCTCTTTAGCGCTGCCCTAGGCTCCCTGGACCTCTTTCAGAGATGTGTGAAAATGGAAAAAGATGAAGAAAAAATTATATTTTTTGTTTTAATATATTTTCTGTCGGAGAACAAACATGACACAAACCTTCCTAATAAACCCCACTGTTTATGTTATACATGCTTCACTGATGAGAGTATTTGGCAAGCACCGTTTTGTCCTACTAATTTCAGCGATCCTTGAACTCATCGTAGTTTGTTTACATGTGCAACTTTCTCCGACGCTGCCACAGAAAGACATGTTTTATGCCACTCCTTATATGTCTCATTTTGTTCATCAAACGTTGTATACTGTGTGTGAATGCACCAAGGTGAGCTTTGTTGATATCATTGACTTGTTGGAGTGTTAATCAGGCATATTTGGTCAGTGCATGACAGCAATCTAATCGAGCTAACACACTATTTAGGCTAGCTGTATGTACATATTGCATCATTATGCCTCGTTTGTAGCTATATTTGAGCTCATTTATTTCTCTTTACTTATGTTCTCTGTGTATTTAATTTATATTTGCATGTCTCATGACACATTATCTGTATGTAATATTGGCTGCATTTCTAATAGTTGTTTGTGTGTCATGTTGTTCCAAACCACAGCAAATGTTACTCAGCTTGCAAAGACTGTAATAAATCTTTTAGAAGAAGACAGCCTGCCGTTTCCTTAAACTTGGACACGCACATCTATACCTTTGGCCATTGTAAGCCAGTAATTTCCAGGAGTTATTTCATCCTGTGAGAAGCCTTGATTTTACTAATGATTTCCAATGTTGCAAAAATGTGTGGAATAAAAATTAAGATACAACATTTCTATCAACAAAGATTTCTGTCAGTCTTTGATAGTAGGCTAATTCAGCTAATTTAGACACTTACATCATGGGATGCCTTAATTATAAGATTCATATAAGGCTTTGTATTTTTTGCAGCTCCAGACATGTTTTTTTGCCAACACTGGGTTAGTAGGACAGTAGTAACATGGCTTGATGTGAAGAATGTAAGTTAGTTGTAGAAAAGACTTAAAAAAATGTTTTAAGGCTGTCAAAAATACGAGTTATTTAATGTAATTAATCACCAACAAATATTGCATTAATCATGCATACACTCAAATTAATGACACAATTTAGTTTGACTGTGCATGGGCCATAACACAACGTTAAGATAAGTTAAGAGACTTTGACGGTTGCTCACTGGCTTTTTTATTTTCAAAATTCACTATTACTGTCATGTCTGTGTTGATCATGTTTTTGTTTGGCCATGTGCTGTTTGTTTTTTGGACACTTTCTTAGTTCCTGGTTGTTCACTCCCTTGTTTTGTTTCCATAGCAACCCATTAGTTTTCACCTGTCATGTCACGCACCTGTTTCACGTTTTGAGTCACGCATCTGTTTTCACTAATCATGTCACTGTTATTTAAAGCCTGTCTTTTTCTGTTGGTCGGGCTGGCGACATTCACTCTGTTTACCTCTGCGCACTTCATGCCATGTCAAGTAAGTTTTTTCTATTTATGCCACAGTTAGCGACTTTTGTTCATGTCCTTAGTTTTTTGCCCACGTTTTGTTTCATTAGTCAAAGTTTGTACTTCCGCCTTGAGCGCGCTTTTTGTTCCTTTGTTAGTGTAAAATAAAAAATGTAGTCACATTCACGTCTTGCCCGAGCCAACTTTCCGTTGCATTCTGGGAAAACAAACCCCAAGGACCAAGTCCTGACAATTACTAACATTTTAGATAAAACTGTTACCAAGATTTGTACAAATAGATGACGTGCATTCAAGTAAAATATGTTGAAAAAATGTTCCTGTGCAGTATGACTTTCTAACAATAAAATTGTATTTGTGTCCTAATACTGGGCTCTTTTTTTAAGTTGATTTAATTCATGCAAGCCATTATTAGCCTTTGGTTAATGATGATTAATCAAAATCCATCTGATTTTTTTAAAAAAATAAAAAAAATTGACAATTAGTACATGTCTTTACATGTTCATTTTAACACCACAAATGCAGTGAAATTGGATTTAGAAATAATTTGTCTGTTTCAGGCTTGGGAAAAATTCCAGATGAATTTGAAGAAGGCTAAATTGTGAATGTCTTCCAAATTCCAATTCCATTCTATTAATTGGAATTTAATTTGTATTGAGGTTGTGAACAAGAAGTAAAATTGCTCTTCCAATGGGCGCTTCCGACTTTGCTTGCTATACCACGCTCCCTGGGTTACTTTGTCATGTTCCATAAACGTTTGTCGTCGCAATCGCTTAAGAAGGGGCCAAACTACTTTACCCAAGGATACAGTCAGGAAATGTGTGTTTCGGAAAGGCGGAAATTGCGATTAATTGCAAGTGCTGGCAGTCAATGCCTAAAAATCAGCCCCCACATAAGATAAGACTGCAAATTCAAATTTACCAGGCAAAATAGAAGATAACTCATACTATCCTTGTTACTAACAGTAATCATCCTGATAGCTCGCGGCAATAAAAGATAAGTTACCAAAAAGTGTTGCGTTCCACCACAAGTTACCTCTTTACCATTTATTTAAAAGAAAACAATATGTTTCATCAGTAGGTCTACGTGTCATTGACGATCAAACAACTAGTGGAAAGTAAATAGAGTAATTTTTTGTATTTATAGATGTAATGCTTTAACGAATGTTTGTTTTCTCTCTGTCGCACTCATTGAAAGCAAACACTTTCCCTTCCCTCTCTATTATCTCTCCTGATTGCTTCTTTGTTTTGTCTTGTCTTAACTTTCTTGGAGCCTCTTTTTGCAGTGCCCTCCAAAATATCTCCCAAAAAGACAGTGCAGCAAAGACGCTACAAACTCCTTCCGTAATATGTACTGTTTGTTTTTTGTTGGTCTCAAATTAGCAATTTGGCCAATTGTGTTGGTATAAAATTAAAAGTCATGAAAATTGTCACTTTCAAATTATATTTCCGATTTGAGGGATTTTGTCTTTGTAAAGTATACTTTAACCAAAACCTTGTTTAAACGTGTCCAACTATTCCTGTTGCTTGGTTTTAAGAATTATTTGCAATTTTAACATTTTAAGAAGTTGAGCCAATTTAATTCAAATTCCAATTATTGAACTATGTGGTGGAATCAGTCAAACAGTCAAAAACAGATGTAATATCATGTTTCGGTTGTTGTATGATTGATGAATTAAGTGGAAACTTTGTAGAAACGTGAAACACAGCTACCTTGTAACGCCATCTGTTATTTTTTACCCCAAGGGGACGTGAAGGACGCATTTATTTGCTTAAGGGCATGTCACAGCAACAACTAATTGGGACCTGATGTGTAATTTGTGTAAAATGAGAATGACAAAATATCATGTTGGGAATTAAAATGATAGAAGAAAATAAGCATTAGATGCCAATCAGGCAAAAGACAGTTTTGTGACTTGTTCTGTGTGAGAGAATGGATGCGACAACGGAGCTATTTTAATGAATGATTATTTAAATTCAAGTTATCAGCTGCCTGGTGTGCAGGCAGCCTGAGTTCTTCATGCGTTTAACTCACCAGTCAGGCTACCAATTACAAATTAGATACGCATAGTCTCTGCTTTTGGGAGATACAGTATGTTCCATTCCATGACACCAGTGAAAAATGCAATTCAATAAAAGTGTGCAAGATAAAGGTCATTGTGTTTTTTAGGTTTTTTTGAAAATGTGAAAGGTTCAGCTTTGGGTCAGCAGTCTCTCTCTCAGACATGTTTATCTCTCTGCACCTTCCCTACAGTCTCAGCCGTCAATGTTGAACAGTTCAGTGGTTCAGAGCGAGACCCCCAGTGTGATTCTGGAGGGACTGAGACCCGGGACCGGCTACATGGTTCAGGTGAGGGCCCGCACAGTGGCCGGCTTTGGAAGCTACAGCAAGGAGATGCTCTTCCAAACACTCATTGATGGTAAGTGTGTGGGTGTGCAGCTGGAGTGTGTGGAGGTGTGTGTGTGGGTGCTGCATGCACAACCAGGTAAGGTTGAGCTCAATTGGAAATCTGCCTGCAAAGTGAATTAAAATTGCCTGACGTGTGCGTATGGGCTCTAGAAATGAAAAGAAATGAATAATAACATCGTGAACACTGAACTAATCTCTGCTGTTCACTTTTGTGTTTCTGCAGATGAATTTAAGTCAGATTTGGGACAGCAGCTCTCCCTGATTGCAGGCTCCTTAGTAGGCGGCGTGTGTATTGTCTCGTTGGTAGCTATCGCCATCATTTGTGTCAGGTAATGCAACCAAAACAAACATTTACACTCACATATTGGTATTTAGTTTTTGAAAATTGACAACCCCATAAAAATGCCTACCTTTGACATGCTTAGCCAGGGCTATTCAACTGGCTGCCCTGGGGCAATGAAACCACCGGAGTTTAGTTCAAAACTTGGGTGACAAATGTTTTTGCAGCAAATTCCTAAAAGCACCAGAGTGTTCTTGTTGTATAGATGAACTTGGACCACTGTAAACATTGGCAGATCTATGCATTGACATTTTAACCTAGCTAGTAAACAAAGAACATTGGGGTCCAAACTTTTACATAAATGAGGCGTACCTCAAGGCACCCCTTTAACTCCCCTCCTTTTTGGCAGCTACGATTTGTTTTGGTAAGATGATTTATGTAACTAAGGTGTTGCTGTAGCTTATTTACTTTAGATGCTGTCTGTAGTCATTTGTTCAACGTATTTAATTATACTAGTGGTGTTCCTCAAGGTTCTATTTTGGGTCCTCTCTTTTTTGGATTTGTGCAATTCAACTGGTGGTCCCTGAGGTCAGTTCAAAAAACTTGTGAGAGACTTATTTTTTTGCAGGAAATTCTTAAAAACACTAGAGTATTGTCATATAAATGATCTTTGACTAGCTTTTTTGCAGAAGGTCCTTAAAAACAGCAGAACGCAGTGGCGAGCCGTGCGTTTCCCACCTAGGCCTTCAGTGACGTCCGACTTCAATGATTATCTCTCAAAATACCATAAAGTATGTCCCCACATGACCATTGCTGGAGAAATACTATACAGAAACACATTTACGCACTACTGCGCATTGTACGAAACGGGTTATTTTCTGGCGCATTTAAAAATCAATAAACCCGCATCAGCAATTAAAACTAGGGATGTCCGATAATGGCTTTTTGCCTATATCCGATATGCCGATATTGTCCAACTCTTTAATTACCGATACCGATATCAACCGATATATACAGTCGTGGAATTAACACATTATTATGCCTAATTTGGACAACTAGGTATGGTGAAGATAAGATACTTTTAAAAAAAATTAATCAAATAAAATAAGATAAATAAATTAAAAACATTTTCTTGAATAAAAAAGAAAGTAAAACAATATAAAAACAGTTACATAGAAACCAGTAATTAATGAAAATTTGTAAAATTAACTGTTAATTAAAGGTTAGTATTATTAGTGGACCAGCAGCACGCACAATCATGTGTGCTTACGGACTGTATCCCTTGCAGACTGTATTGATATATATTGATACATAATGTAGGAACCAGAATATTAATAACAGAAAGAAACAACCCTTTTGTGTGAATGAGTGTGAATGAGTGTAAATGGGGGAGGGAGGTTTTTTGGGTTGGTGCACTAATTGTAAGTGTATCTTGTGTTTTTTATGTGGATTTAATTTTAAAAAAAACAAAAAAAAAAACGATACTGATAATAAAAAAAAACGATACCGATATTACATTTTAACGCATTTATCGGCCGATAATATCGGCAGACCGATATTATCGGACATCTCTAATTAAAACATATCTTGTATAGTATTGTGAAAATAAAAACTGCAAAAAACATAAATAAATAAAATATCTGAACTCACAATTAGTAGAACCCATTCGAGCTTCCGGGGTTGGCCGACATGGTCTCACAAGATGTAGTTTCTCTTTAAATATCCTTCCTGAAAATGGCCTTGCAAATATATGTGTTGTCTTGTCTAATCATAAAAGAAGCAGACGAGGCGTGTTGGCTGAGTTCTTAAAGTTTACTCCACAGCGTGCTCATCAAAAACACCGGCATGGCGACATTCAACCTAAATGCGGCTTCTGCGCATGCTCTTCACTACTGTGGCATGCTGGGTAATGGAGTTTGTATGTTACCTAGCTCATAACATTACAATATATATCTGCCTTAGGCCAACTAGAAGGCCTTACTGATAACAACTTATGATCTGATCTGATCTATCGCAACTGTCTGTCAAATGTTTGTGTCCGTTCACTTACAGTGCACGGACGCCCGCATTGTTGATTCTGAAGGCCTGGGCAGATTTGGTACAGCATGGCAACATAAGCTAACTGAATTCTGATTGGATAATAACGCTAACCTAAAAACAACAGCACTGGAAGGAGCATAATATGACATGAAGAGAATATGAATACTTTTAGATATAGGGAAAGTAAATTAAAAAATGTTTATGATCATGATTTCTGGTTATGTTAGGCCAGCAGAGAAGGCCTTGTTGGCCCTGACGGCACACCACTGGTCAAACGTTAATTCTCTGGAATACACAACACAAGATTCATAGTGAAAGGGAGAAGCCTGGTCCTCCTTTGCTATTTTTTTTTTATCCTCCTGAGAATCAGTATCCCCTGAAGTGTCCACAAATGTCCACTCCAGAGGATGCTGATTCTCAGGAGGACATACTGATTATTAAACTAATTTTAAAACATGAATGTGTAAAATGTATAAGTACTTACTATTTATGAATAATATTGAAAGATGATGGATGGAAAACATATCATATTTGAGTCACGGTAGAGATGTAAGCAATAGTCGAAAAAAAATAACAGCAACATGTCAGCCAATATTATTCAATTCCTGAATTTTTTTTGCTTTTTTTTCCTTCCTGTTGATACTTTTTGACATGCCAAAAGACTTCAGCTGACAGGAAGAAAACCAATTAGCTTCCCTTCTATCTGTGTATCTCTAGCTGTCTTTCTAACTGCTTGCATCTTTTTCCAAACTCTTTGGGTGTCTGTGTTTCCATTGTGCAGGAGGAGGCAGCTGAAAGAGAGTGTGTATGGAGACAAGCTGCAACAGTACAATGCAGGAGGAGGTAGGGTTCATTGTTTATGTTATGTTCAAATCCACACGCTATATAAACAGCTGTGTACCCACATCCAGTTGAGAAATGCTCAGTTTCTGTTTTGGTTTGAACCAATTTGATCTGGTTGAGGTCTGGGTTCTCAGGTTCTTTCACACCCAACGTATACAATCATGCTTTTGTCTTTCCTCAAACTCTGCCGGTTCATCGCTTGAACACCCTATTAGGGCAACAATGACTAGGGGGGCCACATGATTTGTAAAGATTAGAATTTTTTATTTTTTTTATTTAATTCTGTCAGTTGTAAAATACAACGTCATGACAGTAAAGATAACATCAACATTTCTGTTAAAGTTCAATAAAAAGGTTGTTTGAATCCAATTAGGGAATGTGTAACAGTATCCTTGTAAAAATGCAGAATGCCGCATGCAACACTTCACTGTTCGCTTATCACAGACGTCATAAAGTCATTAAAGTTTAAATTAGTAAGTTCACACAAAGTGACAACATTTGGAAACCAGGTTGAGGTTTAAGTTGTATTTTTGCATATCATAGCACATGATTGTAGTGCATTCAAGGACCCTTGATTAAAGTTCGAAACAGAGGCTTCACTTGTTTTTAAAGAGAGGGGAGGCTTAACCCCTTGTACAGTAGTTCTCAAACTTTTTTCACCAAGTACCACTATAATGACCGTCATTAAAATACAGTGATGTAGTAGGCCTAAGTATTCATTTAAAACAAGGCAGAAGTTTTTATTTAACAAGTATATTTATTTTTTTTGGCCAGTGTAACATTACACACTGTTTGAACAGTAACACTGTGTTTGAATATAGGAAAATAAAGCAATGTACCTAAAGAATTAATCAAATTTTTGGCGTATCTGTGGTACAAATACCACAGATTGAGAAATGCCTCCCTAGTAGATTCCCACCCATCATTAATTGTCTACGGCTTGTCCTTCTCTGGGTTGCAGGGGGCTGGAGCCTATCCCAGTTGCACTTGGGCAGAAGGCGGGGTACACCCTGGACAAGTAGCCACCTTATCGCAGGGCCAGCACAGATAGACAGACAAAATTCATACACTTGGACCAATTCAGTGTTCACTAATAATAATTGTAACAATTATATTGATTATCAGTCACTAATGATAATCCCATATTTAAAAAGTCAAAGACCTTATTAAAGTTGTTTGCATACAAAAACTTGGACACATTACAAACACACGCAAAGAACTTAAGAGTTAATATCAACCAAATAAAGTTTGTAATTTGTTTTTAGTGCATGCATGTAAACATACTGAGTGTGTACGTGGGGCGATGACGTTAGGCTTAGGGTCGGGTTGGGTCCCTTCGTATGTCGAATAATAATAACAATAAGTGATATTAAAGACCAAAGTAGGGCCACAAACAAAATCTTGTTTAGGGCCACACAAAATGTAGTCTGCCGGTTCAAACTCTTCCCTAAGAGTTAGAAGCAGATAAATATTTAAAAGTTCAAGACCAGCAAAGCCTCCTACTGATTTATTGATTGAGCATTGTGGTTTTTTTTAAGATTTTGTCCACATTGTGCATATAGGACATTACACTAAAATGTATTTGTACTAATTATTATTGTTTTCCATCAGAGGTGACTCTGAGACCTGACATGTTCAGTGGTCCTACCCCCACAGTGACCTTCCCCACCATGTCTGACGGTCACAGTTCACCAGGGGTGAAGATATACATCGACCCTTTTACCTATGAAGACCCCAATGAGGCTGTCCGAGAGTTTGCCAAAGAAATTGACTCCTCGTGTGTCAAAATTGAGGAAGTCATTGGCTCAGGTAAACATTGGTTTTAATTCTCCTCATCTTCTATATTATCGATAGTTATTTAATCCATTCATTTTCTACCGCTTGTCCCTCTCGGGGTCACGTTGGGGCTGGTGCCTAACCCAGCTCCACTCAGGCGGACAAACTTCCACCTTGTCGCAAGGCCAACATAGATAGACAACCATACATACTCAAAATAAAAAAATAGGCGAGATCACATCAGAGTGCTTACATTTTTGTTGTGGTATACCCCAGGGGTTAGTTCTCAGACCAAAAAAGATTCAGATTTTTTTTATCAATGACATTTGTAAAGACACAAATGACTTACAGCTACTGTAACACGATTTGCAGAAGACACTACTGCTTTATGTTTTGGGGAAAATGCTTAAGTAATGAAAACTGTTACAGTAGAAAAGAGCAAACTAAAAAGGTGGTTTGAAAAAAAAAACATTGTCCTGATATTCAAGTAAAACTAAAATAATGTTATATGGATATGCAAAAATAGATAGTGTAGAAATAGAAAGTAGAATCTACAAATTGATGTCATTGACATAGTAAAAGAAACACATTTAGGAGTCATAATATATAATAAAATGAGCTGGAAACCACAAATTAAGCACATAAAACACAAAGTGGCAAGACATATTTGAAATATTGAATAAGGCATATTTTCTGTGAACTACATCAGGTACAACTGTGCTGTGACTTTTATTTGACCTTCCCCATGAGTCATTTAAGATAAGGTTTGAAGACTATTGTATATGTTTACTGTTACAGTTATTAACATATATCATTATAACAGTTTGTTTGTATTCCTTGTTTTAAATGGCATTATGATCTGCCTCAGAATGTGTTGCCTTCAATTATAAAGGTTCCGCTGTACATTCCTAACAGTGTTTTCAAACGCCACGTTGGTGTCTTCCAGGAGACAGCCTGCCACATGAAACAGAAGATAACGATAAACTAAATAAACCAATTTTATGTGTCAGTGAGCATCGCTGGGAACAAGCCATTTCAATTATTATTGTATGCTTTGAAGTTGTGGAAGATTTGCTTTTATTTATGCGTAAATCCAGCTATTGCAATATACCATGTAGTACAATTGTAGTTTTGCATTTTTAGCTGTCATAAATGCAAATTTAAACATCAAAATAAACCCCAAAAAAAGACCAAATTCAGATTAGAAACATGTTTTTACTTAAAAGAGATGTCCGTCATGTTACGTTTTAGTTGTCACGTCAGAAGTAGGGGAACCTTGGAATAAGAAGACTCATGTTGCCAGTCATTTTCTTGACATGAATAGGGTTTGGTATTTTTTACTTATTATTCGATTATCTTAAATTGGCTCTTTTGACTTTAACAGGGTAGCCACCTGTATTTTAGTCATGCTCTCATGGTTGATGACAATAAAGCCTTCTATTCCTTTTCATTCTATTCTATTTTATGCTACACTAGAACTGCCTCTCTGAGTTTGCTACAAGGTCGATCATGTTTTCGATAGTTTCTATCTTTTATTCAATCCATCATCCACTTTTTCTTCCTAGAACTGTCCTTCACACTCATTGACTTGTTGGAAAACCAAATGATGTCCCTTTCTAGCAACAAGCTTTTGCTAGCGAGTAAGACCAGATGTTTTTGTCAAATATTACGGTGTTCCTTCTGACAATCGCTACGCCAACCAGTGGTGGGGAGGTCCGTAACTCAAACTTTGGCTCGCAACTTAAAGCAGAACAATTACCCGAGAGACAGCTCTTATCTCAAAACACTCTTAAATTATGGCACTTATAAGTCAAGCTACAGGTTGTATTAGGTTATTTTCTTCAGTGTGAGGCACACCGTCAATTGATTTATATAATTTTGTCCAAACAAGCACGTACAATTATGAATTATTTAACATTACAATGTCACATTTTAATAAACAAAAGTAAGAGTAGTGTTTCGAAACTACTTTTAAAAAGTAATTCATTATAGTTACTCGTTACTTTGGCAAAAATGTAATTGAATCATTAATGGAATTACTCTTTAATAAATGTTCTTAATTGCTAGGAAAAGTAATTAGTGTTACTTAAAAAAAAAAACCAATCTGCCATATGCCGTTAAAGTGTGTGTGCGTGTGCCTTTAAAAGGCGGTGCCTGTTGCCAAGTGACATGTGTCATCAGTAAGAGAGCCAGACGGAGCCGTATTAACTCAGTTGTGTTTGCTAGCTTTTGCGGGACAGCAGGTCTTTTCACAGATTGTTACCTCCGGTTAAAGGCCTACTGAAAAGAATTTGTTTTTATTCAAACGGGGATAGCAGATCCATTCTATGTGTCATACTTGATCATTTCGCGATATTGCCATATTTTTGCTGAAAGGATTTAGTAGAGAACATCGACGATAAAGTTCGCAACTTTTGGTCGCTGATAAAAAAAAAGCCTTGCCTGTACCGGAAGTAGCGTGACGTCGCAGGTTGAAGGGCTCCTCACATTTCCCCATTGTTTACACCAGCAGCGAGAGCGATTCGGACCGAGAAAGCGACGATTACCCCATTAATTTGAGCGAGGATGAAAGATTTGTGGATGAGGAACGTGAGAGTGAAGGACTAGAGTGCAGTGCAGGACGTGTCTTTTTTCGCTCTGACCGTAACTTAGGTACAAGGGCTCATTGGATTCCACACTTTCTCCTTTTTCTATTGTGGATCACGGATTTGTATTTTAAACCACCTCAGATACTATATCCTCTTGAAAATGAGAGTCGAGAACGCGAAATGTCCATTCACAGTGACTTTTATCTCCATGACAATACATCGGTGAAGCACTTTAGCTACGGAGCTAATGTGATAGCATCGTGCTTAAATGCAGATAGAAACAAAATAAATAAGCCCCTGACTGGAAGGATAGACAGAAGATCAACAATACTACTATCAGGAGACACCGAACCAAACACTGGACCTGTAACCACACGGTTAATGCTGTGCCGCCTGTCGAAGCCTAGCAATGCTGTTGCTAACGACGCCATTGAAGCTAACTTAGCTACGGGACCTCGTCAGAGCTATGATAAAAACATTAGCGCTCCACCTACGCCAGCCCTCATCTGCTCATCAACACCCGTGCTCATCAATGCGGTCGGCGGCTAGCGTCGGATAGCGCGTCTGCTATCCAGCTCAAAGTCCTCCTGGTTGTGTTGCTGCAGCCAGCCGCTAATACACCGATCCCACCTACAGCTTTCTTCTTTGCAGTCTCCATTGTTCATTAAACAAATTGCAAAAGATTCACCAACACAGATGTCCAGAATACTGTGGAATTTTGTGATGAAAACAGAGCTGTTTGTATTGAGATACAATGTGTCAGAATACTTCCGTTTCAACCATCAACGTCACGCGCAAACGTCATCATACATAGACGTTTTCAACTGGAAGTTTCGCGGGAAATTTTAAATTGCACTTTATAAGTTAACCCGGCCATATTGGCATGTGTTGCAATGTTAAGATTTCATCATTGATATATAAACTATCAGACTGCGTGGTCGGTAGTAGTGGGTTTCAGTAGGCCTTTAATAAAGGGATGTGCGCCCATGGCTGGAGTCTGCTTGTCCACAAACGGGGTATTGTACGATTGCAAGCTTGTCACTTCAGTCATTAATTTGTTGTTCATTATTCTCACGTAGTATTAGTAGTAGTGTGCGTATAGTGTGAGTACTTGCGTGTTGTTTGGTCATCGATGTTGCCTTTTTCTATTCGATATCACGTTCATTTTAGTGTGGTGCTGCTTGTTGCTTTCGCGACTAAAACTATATTTTCTACATTGAACTGGGTGTGCTTTTGACGCTGTCTTGTTGACATAGAACCACATCAAAAGTAGCGTGTCACGTTACATCAAATGCATCGGTAATGGCGTTGTAACGTACATGAAAGTCATTAGTTTACTTGTTACTAGTAAAAAGTAACAGCATTAGTAACACTAACGGTCACACATTTCAAACACTGAGCAAGAGTAATGCATTTTACTTTTACTTTGATTCTTAGAATTTGCAGTTCATCTCTCTTCCCTTGAGTTTTTTTTAGCAAAAGATGTCTTGGATATGTGTAGAAAAATCACATTTTGACCTGGCTGTGGTGAACACAACAGAAATTATGTCTTAGGTGGACTCCAGCTTGAGTCTCAGCACTTGGAGATTTATTTCACTCCATTAAACCAACATTAATGGGCCTCCAAATCCAAATGACTTTCTAGCTGATAAGTCATGAACCAGATTCAGTACCTCAACACACAAGATGGGCTTTGGTCTGTCGAGCTACTCTCAACATCAGTCCGTAATCTCACTTTCTAGCCTTATTTCTCCCGGGGCTAGGATTCTCACCTCAGCCAGAGGTGACAGCAGCATCAAACCCCCGGAGAGTGGCAGGAAATATGAGTTTGGATGGTTTGACAACAGAAATTGCTTCTGTTTTTTTTGGGGTTTACTAAATTCTCCTCCCTCTCTCAATCTATCTCGGCGATTCAGCTCCTCTGAAGTATCAGACATTGTTTGTCTTTTGAGGAATGCTAAAACAGAGAACAGAGTAAGTGAAAGCAGAACAACTGATTGTGGAGAGAAGATAAAAGAAGAACAAACCCTGAAGACATCATAAAAATATTGCTCTTTTTTTCTTGTCTTTGAAAATACAGTGTTTGGCTTTTACCTCCACTCCTTCTATAAAACTATATCTCCATTAAACTTGGTTTAAAGGCCATGTCTAAAACTTTTTTGTCTAAAATGTCAAAAGCCATTTCTGCAGACAGAGCTCTTGGCTTATGCCATTTTCGCCCATTGATTTTATCAGTTGACCGTACCTCTCTTCCTGCTCACTCCCTCATCTTTCCGTCTTCCTTCAGTCTCTCATTTTTTCATCTTTCTCTCTGCTGATTTGAAGCAGTAACAGTAGCTTTTAATGAGCACTGAGATGGGACGCAGGGCTCACTGTTAGAAAACCTGTCATCCAATTCCCATCAGTCATCCATTATTCACACACAGCCATATCTCTGGCCTGTAGGCTTTTATTTTGAAGTAATATTTTCATCTACTATAATAAAAAAAATTAAAAAAAGAAGCTGTGTTTATTTTAACAGAAAACCTTAAGTCCAAAGTCAACAAAACAATGATTTTTAAAATTAATTTAGGACATGCATCTTTTTAACAGTAATGCAAAATAACATTCACAAATTATTAAGAAAATAATAATTTCAGTCAAATAAAATAACATAATTATTAGTAAATGATGTATCTGCTGTATAAAATAAATACATAAATACTTAAAATATTTTAAAAAAATAGTTTAATGGATTAAATTACATTTAAAAAGTATTTCCCAAAGATAACCACAATGTCAAGGCAACCATCCTAAGTAACACCAGACTTGTGGATGTTATCTAATGTGTTGTGTTACTGACTGGTGACCAGGGTTACAGAAGTCAGTCTGTAAAGTAGTACCTCAACTTAAGAGCATCATTCCTTCCACAACCAAGCTCGTAACTCAAATCAGCCCGACCCCCGCCCATTGCAATGAAATTAAATCAATTTAATCCATGCTTGGCCACCAATTCTAACATGCCTTTAAAAAAGAAAAGCTAGCTTATAGATAAGAAATGTTGTATAGAATGTAATACTATTAAAGTTAACGTTTAAGTGCCAATGATTTTCACACACACACTAGGTGCGGTGAAATTATCCTCTGCATTTGACCCATCCTCATGTACGGCATTTACCGTATTTTTCGGACTATAAAGCATGCTTAAAATCCTTAAATGTTCTCAAAAATCGACAGTACACCTTATAACCCGGTGCGCCTAATGTACAGAATAATTCTGGTTGTGCTTACTGAGCTCGAAGCAATTTTATTTGGTAAATGGTGAAATTATAAGTGTGACCAGTAGATGGTAGTCACACATAAGAGATACATGTAGACTGCAATATGACACCAGTAAACAACACCAAAACTTTAAATGTTCCATTGAAAATAAAGAACATTACACGTGGCACTCAAAAATCTGTCAAAATGTTTTAGTATGACTTTGAAGCCTCACAGCTTGATGGATTGTCGGCCCATTACGGCAACTGTAGTCAGAGATACAAGTATTACTATGGTGTGTGTATAAGGACTGCAAAATGGCACTTATTAGCAGACATATTATCTGGCGTTTTGTTTCGCAATATTATGCAAAACCAACTTTTCTTACCTTCTGGTACCTGCTGATGTGTATTTGAGATCTGCATAAGTCCTGAAAATTTGCGCACGTCCGCCACTGCAGTCCGTGCCGATAACATAGTCGATAATCTTATTTTTCTCTATCTTCTTATAGTGGGGCATCCACCCTCTGCTGTTGCCATTTCTAATATAAAGTAGTGTAAAGTTATAACTTATATCTCGCTATGGAAGCGCTAAAAACTACCAGTGTAGTGAGTTTACATAAGTCACCCACGGAACTTTAGTTATTAGAGAGTTCGGGTCAAACGTTTTTTCATGGGACACATTTCTAGCGTTGTTGTTGCACTAGTGAGCCACGGATGAAAAGATGCTGCTCCGTTGTTGATTTAAATAAAGTCTGAATGTCATTAAAACAATTAGCTACATCTTTTGACACTTCTTCAACTCCCGGGGGAGAAGACGCTGTCAAAGAAAAGCCACGTAAGTAAGACCGCCCACAAAACTGCACATCCTGAAGTGACTGTCAGAAAGCGACTTGAAGCTGATCTGTAAAACATAATCCATGCAACATTTTGACCAAAGAACCACCATTACATGTTATGTAGACCACAAGGAAGTGTTTTAAATTTAGAAAAAAATCATAATATGACTCCTTTTATGCCCCTTATAATTTGATGCGCATTTTGTATGAAAATAGACCTGAATAGACCCGCTCATCGGCAGTGCGCCTTATATGCCGTTGCGCCCTATGGTCCAGAAAATACGGTACCATGTGGTTCAGACTAATAAGGTCTCTCCTGCCAAGTCCGCTTATTATAAGCAACTGGTTTTCATAGAGCTGGTTGATTGTTTCTCTCGTGAGATCTGGCAACATTGTCTACCTCGTGTAATAATGAGGACGAGGAAATCAAACTTTAAGTTGACCGGAGAGGTCAGAGTTGAAGCAACATATATGTATGTCTGATCCGGTAAGCAAGGCTAATGCTTACGTGTCCAGTTTGTAGAGTCAGCAAAAAAAAAACAAATAGGGCATGTTTTTAATGGGGTGTTTTTCTGATTTGGTGGACGTTGTCCTTCACACTCAGATTTTCAGTTCCGGTTCTGGTTGGAAGGTAGGATTGTGTCGATCTCTGGCTGTGGACTGTTTTTTTATTTAATAGGGACATTGCACAATACAACTATTGCACGGACCAGATATAGCTACAGTTCAAGCTCAATTTAATTTGCAAAGGCAAAGTGACATCACGTTAAAAATACAATTAGTGATTCAACTCCATAGAACATCTAAAACACAGCTGTGGAAGAATTCTACTTCATCTGCTGGCGGAAATGCTCGTAACTCAAAATATACACGCAATATAAAGCATAACAAAAAGCCGAGAGACGGCTCATATTTCAAGTGACTCCTAAATTGAGGTACCACTGTACTACTGTCTATTAAACTTCAACCACAATCATAAACAATGTCACTAGGATGGCAATAATAGCCCCTGGTATCTAAAAGGAATTAATTCAAAATGGATTTGGCTGCAACCAGCAGTGATTCCGTCTCAACTACTTTGAGGCCTGAAAAAGAACAATATGATATCAGCTAATGCCTGCATCCAAGCAGACAACTCCTCTATTATTCTGCTCAACATAACACTGTCACAGAAACAGGAGTTCAGTATTCAGTATAGTGTTCATAGTGACATGCTCACATGATTTCAACAAGAACCTGTAAACTATAGGTACTTAAGTTTGTTTTATGTGGGAGATATGTTCAATGTAAAACACAGGTTGCACAACATTTTACAAATATGTAGAATAGAATATTACATTTATTAGACAAGAACACAAATAACATGAGAGCTACATGGGCCCTACTCAATTGTATGAATGAATGAAATGAGTTTATTTCGGTCATATAATCAACCATTTTGGGTGATCAATTTAGCAGCACAAAATATACATATTAACAACCATACACATGCACAAACAAAAAGAAAAAGAATGACCGAAAAAGGAATATGCTGAA
Organism: Entelurus aequoreus; assembly: GCF_033978785.1. NCBI lineage: Eukaryota > Metazoa > Chordata > Actinopteri > Syngnathiformes > Syngnathidae > Entelurus > Entelurus aequoreus. The sequence goes on from NC_084749.1 coordinate 26,609,130, forward strand.
GTCAAGGCTTATATTTGCCTATCCTATACATTCACTGAAAATTAGATTGCCTGGAAAATAAACGTTTAAAAAATCAATGGGAATGAAAGTTATCGTTGCTATATTTTATAATTTTCCATTATTTAACCTTTCAAGGCTTTCTTCAACCTTAACAAAGAGCTACATGTCTTCAGCTCATCACTGAGCTTGTTCCACCATTTAACTCCTGAAACTGAAATATATTTGTATTTTATTTGTTCTTACTTTACATATTTAAAAAATCAATATCCCCCGTAAATTATAGTTGTCTCCTCTTAATTTAAATAACCTAAGAATACAAGATGGAAAGCTGTTCTTTACTCGAAACACAATTTCCATTGTTTTTAAAAACACAATATCTGAAAATTTTAACACATTAGAACTCATGAATAATGGATTGGTATGTTCATAGTAGCACGCTTTGTGTATTATTCTAATAACCCTTTTTTGAAGTTTAATTATTGGGTCTATGTTTGTTTTATAAACATTTCCCCAAACTTTAACACAATATGTTAGATATGGAAAAATAAAAGAATGATATGACATATGCAGACATTTCTTATACAGCATGTGTCTTACTTTATAAAGAATAGCAATGGATTTGGATATTTTTCCCTTTTATATATTCAATCTGCGGTTTCCAACATAATTTATGATCAATTATTATTCCCAAGAACTTAATTTTAACTATCAATTTCCACTTGATTTAATTGAAATTTTACTTCACAATTTGTCCTTGCACCACTAAACACCATGAATTTAGTTCTCTTATCATTTAATGATAACCTATTAATATCAAACCATTTTTTTAGCTGAAGCAACTCAACCTCTATCAATAAAAACAGCGCTAAGAAGGATTACCATACATACTTTATAGACGGATACGTAATAAACATTATGAACGAAGTAGTGGAACATTTTAATAATTACTTTGTAAACATTGGGACCAACCTAGAGCAAAGGATTCCAGTTTTTGATTGATTGATTGAAACTTTTATTAGTAGATTGCACAGTACAGTACATATTCCGTACAATTGACCACTAAATGGTAACACCCGAATAAGTTTTTCAACTTGTTTAAGTCGGGGTCCACGTTAATCAATTCATGGTAACAGGTTAGTTGAAGACTGGAATGACTCTATAGATAGAAATCCCAACTGGTTCCTTGTTAATGTGACAAAAGAGGAAATAATCAAAATTGTAAAGAAATGCAAATCCAAGACATCAACTGATTGTCATGAAATTTATATGAAAGTGATAAAAAAAAGTTATTGAAGAATTTTCAGAGCCTTTATTGTACATTAGTAATCTGTCATTTCAAACTGTAAAATTTCCAAACAAAATTAAAATAGCAAAAGTAATACCAATTTATAAGACTGGAAACAAACACCAACTCACAAACTATAGACCTGTTTCTTTACTGCCACAGTTTTCTAAAATAATTGAAAAATCATTCAACATTAGATCATAAATAAAAGTGGAACACAGACAACCAATGTGGATACAAAACTAACATTTCAACATCGATGCCATTAATTGAAATAAGAGAGGAAATTACTAACTGTCAAGTTCCACTTATTGACTCCGTAAAGGACACCAGGACAACTCGGATTTCCAATTGATCAACTTTATTTATCCAACCTTTTGGCTTTGTTGGTTTCTTTTCTGTTGATCTTTATTCAATCAGGTTGTTAACCTTCGAACACAAGTGTTAACAATGGAAAAACAATATATGTACAGGTATTTACAAAAAGGTTCAAATTCAACTGACTCAAACAGGTATTATTTTTAAAGTTAAATTTGCAAACTTTTAAATACCATTGTTTAAACTTTTAAATTATCTAACATTACTTTTCAAAAGGACTCTAGACACTTAGATTAAATGCATGTGAATGCACTGTCAAATTAACCAGTTTCAGTAAAATGAAACAAGTAAATCAGAAAAGTAGTTTTAGTCACTTTAAAGAAGTCAAAATTAATTGATCATTTAATTTAATCAATCAATCGTTTAATTACTTAATCGTTCACTCAATTAATCATTTAACTAATCATGCAATTAAGTAATCAATCGTGTAAATTCATTACCATGATGGAACTGAGTAAATCCACCAAACGGAGTAAAGGTAAGTAAAAGGTAAGTATAATTAGCTTAATTAATAAGGTAGCTTAATTAGTAAGGTAAGTATAAAGGTAAGTATAATTAGCTTAACTTTAAGCAAAAGTTTTAACATTTTTATCCTTCAACTTTGCTTTTATCTTTATTACTTTTAACCATAATCTTTGACTTTTTATCCCTTTAAATTGAGCTTATTTAACAATTCAATTAACTCAAGCTTTTTAATTATCAAACAGTAAGAAAATACCCAGATGCAATCAATGCTCAAGGTTGGAGTAAATTTGCTGTGGTTCAAACTAAAAACAATTTAAGACAGGTAAGTAAACCAACATGTCAAGGTGAGTTTTAACAAATAAGCATTTCAGCATATTGCAAAGTGGGTATATTCACCGACCATTGGTGTGTTGGAAGTCTTTTAAAGATGGATCTTGTAGATTTTTGCGTCTTGCCGCTCTGCTTGCTTGCATGAAATGAGACAGCACCACCATTCCTTAACAGCTGCCTTGAATCAGCCAATTGGTGGCCATCTTGACCTTGGTGTTCTGGGAAATGTAGTTCTTTCTGGTACTTCACCAAGGAGTTAGATTAAGGAGGAGACAGCTCCTTACTTCCAGGGCAGGGACACTTCATTCACACTGAGTTTCAACTCCACACCTCCCACTTGGCCCTCATGGTTTTCAAAACCCAATGGGGTCACACAGGTCCTTCTTTCCTTTGTTCTTCAATGGGAATTAGAATGATGAGGCGTCTGACATCCCTATGCAGGATTGTTGCTGGGATTTGATGTCTGAGCCTCTTGGTTTTCGTGGTCGGTTTTTCTTTGTCGCTTGTCTTCTTGATGGGGACAGGATAGCTGGGAAAGGTCCTCACAAGCACGTCTCTTACGATGCCTTTGCTGTCCGTATTGGCTCTGACTACTCTGGCCAGCTTGTACTGTCCTCTCAGGGCATTTTGGTCAGCCAACCAGACCACATCTCCGACAGAAACATTTCGCTCTTTGGTGTGCCATTTGTTTCTTATGAAGAGGTTGGGTCCAGCTAGTTGGCTCCATTTCTTCCAGAATTTGGTGACTTCAGCTTGAATTACTTGCAGTCTTTTATAAGGATAGCGATCAAACTGGAAGTCTCCAGGATCTCCCTTAGGGTTGGCACGCCCTAGGAGCAGAGAGTTCGGGGTGATGTATTCCACACAGTCTTCCCTGCTTTGAGTTCTTGCATCGATTGGTCGCTCATTTGCAAGGTTGGCAGCCATGTAGAGGAAGGTTTGAAATTCACCCCAGGTGAAGACACCATCTCTGCCGACATTGGTCAGGGCCCGTTTGACCACTCTGACAGCCGCTTCTGCAGCACCATTTCTGTGGGGAGAATCCGCAGGGTGGATCTTCCAGGACCATTCTGTTCCATGGTTGGCAGCCATGTCTTCGACTTGAGACTTGTCCAGTCGGTCAAGGAATGTGTACAGCTGTTCCAGAGCAGGTTTGGCGCCCACAAAATTTGTGCCGGGGTCTGACCAGAGCTTCCTGGGATGTCCTCTGAGTGACGTGAACCTCTGATAGGCGAGGAGGAAGCCTTGGGATGACTGGTCACTCACTAGTTCAGTGTGTATGGCACGGGAGGCCATGCAACTGAAGACGATTCCCCACACTTTCAGTCTGGTTCTTTTCTTGACCTCATCCTTCACTTCATAAGGGCCGAATAGGTCCATGGTTGTGAATTCAAAAGGAGCAGCTGGGGTGGTTCGCTCTGGAGGTAAGTCTGCCATGATTTGTTGACACTTCTTTGCTCTGTTCTTTCTGCAAACTATGCAGCTGTCAACTACTTTCTTGGCAATTCTCCGGCCCTTTATTATCCACGCTGTCTTCCTCATCCGTAGAAGGGTTCCTGCTACCCCCTCGTGGTTAGCGTCATGGGATTCTTGTGCCAGCAATGTTGACACCCATGCTTCAAATGGCAAGACTGGCACGGCTGTCTCATCTTCGTTAAATATCTGGATCCTCCCTGCACAAACGAGGAGTCCAGTTTTCACATCTTTGAATACTGCCAATCTGCTCAGAGTAGTGACTGGGAATGTTACACCTTCTTGAGCTGCGAGGAAGACGTCTTCACGTGCACCTTCTAGTTCAGTGCCAGCCAATCCAGCCTGCTTGGGTGTTGCCTCCCACTTTGGTTGTCCTGGGTTCGACCTCCTCTTCAGCCACTGCTCGGCAGCTCGTCGTGTCCAGGCAACAACTCTGATCAGTTTTGTCAGGCTACTGAACCTTTTTACATCCACAAGATGTTTCACCCAGCTAGTGGGTTTTCTTCTTGGCATAATAGGTTTCGATTCTTCACAGGGACTTTCCTTTTCCGGAGTGGCCAGTGGGTCTTCTTTTTGCCGACTCATCTTAGCTTGAGCTCTGGTCAGTGCAGCAGAGAATGCCTTTCTTTGAAGCTTGTTTACACTCTCCCTGGCCTGGGCTGCAACTTCTCCAGCTGACTGAATAGGCCACTCCTCCACTGGCCACTTCAGGAACTCTGGTCCGTTTTGCCATGTGGATTCCTCATTTAAGTCTTTGGGATTGCCTCCTCTTGTTATTAAGTCAGCAATGTTCAGATCTCCTCTGGTCCACCACCAGTCTTGCACTGGCCCGGACATCTGGATTTCGCCCACTCTGTTGGCGAAGAAGGTTTGGTATCCGTATGATTCTCGTTGGATGGCCCCGAGGACTGTTTGACTGTCCAGTAGGTGGAACCATTTCTCAATCGTCATACGGGCATGTTTCTCCACGTACTTCCGAATTCTGGCAGCAAAGACTGCGCCACAGATTTCTGCTTTTACAGCATCTCCCTTTTGGTCCAGGGGTGTCAGTTTGGCCTTTGCTTCCACGAATCGAACCTCAGTTCCGTGACTAGTCTCCCATCTGACGTACATCACAGCACCATAGGTTTTGTCACTTCCGTCAGAAAATGTGATGCCGTAGGGTTTCCCTTTCCAGTCGGGCGGTGTGAGGCTCCTGTGGAATTTCACCTGTCCAAGCTGGGCATATTCCTCGAAGAGCTGTATGGCTTCTTCCCTGAGTCTTTCTGAAAGAGGTTGATCCCAGGTTTCTTGGGTCAGCTTGCCACCCCCTCCTTCTTGGAATGCTTTACAGACGAGAATTGCTCCCTTCTGCTTGACCGGTGCAACTAGGCCGATTGGGTCGTACAGTGCAGCAACTTGGCTTAGGAGAGCTCTCCTCGTCAGTGGGTTAGGCGTTTCAGCTCTCACCTCCTCTTCAAGAAGATCTTTGCCAACTCTCATCTTTTTCTTCCTATTGGAAAAGTTAACCGCCGTCAGCATGTACAGTTTGTCTTTGTCCACCTGGTAGCCGATGCCCAGGGCTTTGTTCTCTCCTTCTCTTATTTGGTTTGGAAGAATCAAGGTGTTTCCTTGCTCTGGCTTTAGGACATCCGCTTCAGTTTCTTTCCTCCCACTTTGCCCTGACCTGACCCATGGTTTGAGGAAGAAGCCTCCAGCCTTTAGGACCTCTTCAACTCCAGCTGTGATTTGGTCAAGTCTGTTCAGGTCATTGTGGGAGGTCAACAGGTCATCCACGTAGCTGTCTTCTTCAATGACTCTGCGTTCATCCTGCAGGTGAGTGAAGTTGGGCAGACTTGCAGTTTCCCTCATGGCCAATTGAGCAATGCAGCCAGCAGGTTTGTCGCCCATATTGACTCTGGTGACGGCATACTCACTGATTTCCTCTTCTGGGCTGTCTCTCCACAGGAACCTGTGCAGATGCATCTCTCGCTCTTCCAACCAGACAGAGTTATACATCTTTCTGATGTCGCCCAGAGCTGCGTTCACTCCTTCTCTGAATCGGAGCAGGACAGCTCTGATGGGGTTGAGAACATCTGGTCCTTTTAGGAGAAGATCATTCATGCTCACTCCGTTGTATTTTTGGCTGCTGTTCCAGACAATACGAACTGGTGTAGTCACTGAATGGGGATTTGGCGCCACCAAGTGGCTGACATACCAAACTGGTCCTTTCCACTTCTCCATGACTTCATTGGTGAGTTTTATGGCTGCGCCTCTTTGGACCATTTCATGGATCTGGGTGGAATATGCAACTTTCCAGTCTGGGTCTTTGCTCAGTTGCTTTTCCATTCTCAAGAAGCAAGCTTGGACTGCTCTTTTGTTGTTGGGGAGAGAGGCTGGATTTTCAGTCCAGGGATATTTGGCATCCCAGTGTGGAGTTGAGGAGTGAGAGTCCTCCATCTTGTAGGTGAGTCCTCCTTTAATGATCTCAAACTCCCTCTCCTCCGCCAGGGTCATGTCCTTTCCTCCTGGAGGACAGTTTCCACACCGGCAGCTTCCACATTTCGGCTCACATGCAGCTCCGATGCTGTCCCAGTGCCACCAATCAAGAAATTCACGGTTACTGGCAGATGTAGTTGCGTGGGCCACATCGTCCTGCTGTAGCCGGCTTGGCTCAGACGCTGGGACTGTGATCTCTTGGTATCGGACAGCAGCGGTTCTCATGGAGCGGGCAAAGTGGGTTCTTGACTCATATGCTGCCACCTCCACTTCTTCGAGCAAGTCAGGGTGTGCTCCACCGACTGTTTTGCCCAGGGGGCTCTCCCATAGGACAAGGTCACCGATGACTTTTAGTCTTTGGGGTGCGAGTCGTCCCTCGCGATGGCTTATGAGGAGCTCGACTTCCTCTGGTCTTTCTAACTCCTCAAGCTGGACATCTGGGAAGAAGCTTTTCAACTTTTCGGGTTCAGTTGCTTGATGGACCTTTGCAATTTGCTCCAGGCCATAGCAGACCAGTTGATGTGCTCGCTCAGTCCCCTTGGGAGTCTTGACTCGGACCTTCAGGAGGTACCTTTTCGTCCTGACTTTCATTGTCATGCCTCCAACTCCATGTACGACCAGCGCTATGTCTTCACTTCTCAGGCCAAGTCTTTCGGCAGCTTTGTGAGTGATGTAATTTGTGTCGGATGCCAGGTCTATAAGTGTGCCAATCTTCTGACCTGCGTTAGCTGTGACCATCATCAACATCATCATCACTGGTAACTCAGCCAGCCCAGTTTCCTTCAGCAGTTCAGACTGGCCCGCTGATTTGAGAGTCATTGAGGCTCGGTTTGAGAATGCCTTTCTGCCCTTCTCTGCCAGTTCTGGGGCAAGTTGTGACAAGAAGGCCTCCTGTTCCTCAGTGAATTTACCTTTTCCTTCTTTTCCTCCTTTTGCACCTTTGCTTCCTTCTCTTCTGGCCTCTGCTGTTGGGCATAGGAAGTAGTGGTGGTCAGGTGTGCCGCTTGCCCTTTTGCAGTCTTGGTTTCCGCATAGGAAGGTGTCTCTGCAGTAGCCACCTGCGTCGTGATACCCAAGACACTTCCTGCACGCTCCCAGCTTCTTCAGGGCCATTTTCTTCTCATGTAGCTTCAAGCCTTTAAACTTCTTGCAAAAGTAGATCTTGTTGGTGTGCCCACCACCACCACAAATGCCACAGACCTCGTCACCATCTTTACTCGTAGCCCTGGTAGATGCAAACTTTCTTTCTGGCTTCTTCCTGTCTGCTTCTTCCGCTTTGTCCACCAGCTTTAGTTGCTCGAGTCGTTCCAGTATTTCCTCCTGGCTCTTTAGGAACTTTAGGAGCATATCAAAATGGTTGTCTGGGGTTACACGGTTGGTGGGCTCAACCATATACATCAGCCAGTCTCTTTTTATGAAATCTGGTAACTTGCTTTCAATCGACCTGATGACGAGGGGGTTTCTGATGGCTCCAGAGTTTCCTAGCTCCGTCAGGTCAGCCAGGGCCTTCTCCACAGCTTGTATTAGGTCAATGACCTTCCTGGGCTGGTTCCCCTTGACTTGTGCCATCTTGTCCAGCGCTTCCAAGATTTCGACTGTGATCGTTGATTTGTTGCCGTACCTGTTTTCGAGGACCCTGAAGATATCTGTTGCTGTGGTGTAGGTGGACAGTCTTAGTTCCTTGGCAATGGAATCACTGACGCTCTCCAACAGCTGGATCTTCTTTACCTCTGGTGATCCAGTCGGCTCCCCTTGTTTCTGGAGGCTCTCCCAATCCTTCTTCCACCTGTGAAAGTCTATTTTGCTCCCATGGAAGACTGGTAGGGATGTAGGCTTTATCCTCACAATGGGATGTGTTGGTTGGCCAGGTCGTCCTCCTGCACCTTGATCAGCCAGCCTCCTGGATGTGGCGAATTCAGCTTTCCTCAACTTGAGCCTGTAGTGAGCTGCTTTCACTTGTGTTAGTTTGTCATCCATCTCGTCCTTTAAGTGCTGAGGGATCCATTTCTCCCAATGGGCCATGGTATGGATGGTAACACTCACCGTCTCATTCAGCAGGGTGAGGTAAACGTCATAGCCTTCCACGTTGTTGCTTTCAACTGCTACATTTTCAGCCCTTTGAATGGCGTCCTCTGCCTCGGAAATCGCTGCCTTCAGCTCAGTCTTCCCGTATCTTCCCCACAGGTTGGTCTGGACAATGTCCTTGATTTCTGCCATCTTATCTTCGGCATCTTTTATAGTTGCTCGGATGTCATCCTCCTGCTGTTTCTCGAGCTCCCCATCTGGGTCATCCTTCTTGACGTCAGCCTCCAGGCCAATCTTGAAGTCCTCGTTGGCATCCAGCAGTGATGTGAAACGGTCGGCAAACTTGGCAAACTCCTCTTTTAGTTCGGATTGCAGCATGGTGCCTGCTCCTCTGGAGATCAGGTTGGCCACTCTGGTCAGGTTCCTCTTGGCTGTCGTCCTCTCCTGCTTGAGGATCACGGCAGTCTTCCCCAATACCTCTTCGGCCATCTTTATCCCGTTTTCTCCGGCGTCCACAGCTCCCCTGGGTCTTGAGGCCTTTGATCTTCACTGTCTAGGGCTGGTCCGTGGTTAACAACTGTCAAGTTCCACTTATTGACTCCGTAAAGGACACCAGGACAACTCGGATTTCCAATTGATCAACTTTATTTATCCAACCTTTTGGCTTTGTTGGTTTCTTTTCTGTTGATCTTTATTCAATCAGGTTGTTAACCTTCGAACACAAGTGTTAACAATGGAAAAACAATATATGTACAGGTATTTACAAAAAGGTTCAAATTCAACTGACTCAAACAGGTATTATTTTTAAAGTTAAATTTGCAAACTTTTAAATACCATTGTTTAAACTTTTAAATTATCTAACATTACTTTTCAAAAGGACTCTAGACACTTAGATTAAATGCATGTGAATGCACTGTCAAATTAACCAGTTTCAGTAAAATGAAACAAGTAAATCAGAAAAGTAGTTTTAGTCACTTTAAAGAAGTCAAAATTAATTGATCATTTAATTTAATCAATCAATCGTTTAATTACTTAATCGTTCACTCAATTAATCATTTAACTAATCATGCAATTAAGTAATCAATCGTGTAAATTCATTACCATGATGGAACTGAGTAAATCCACCAAACGGAGTAAAGGTAAGTAAAAGGTAAGTATAATTAGCTTAATTAATAAGGTAGCTTAATTAGTAAGGTAAGTATAAAGGTAAGTATAATTAGCTTAACTTTAAGCAAAAGTTTTAACATTTTTATCCTTCAACTTTGCTTTTATCTTTATTACTTTTAACCATAATCTTTGACTTTTTATCCCTTTAAATTGAGCTTATTTAACAATTCAATTAACTCAAGCTTTTTAATTATCAAACAGTAAGAAAATACCCAGATGCAATCAATGCTCAAGGTTGGAGTAAATTTGCTGTGGTTCAAACTAAAAACAATTTAAGACAGGTAAGTAAACCAACATGTCAAGGTGAGTTTTAACAAATAAGCATTTCAGCATATTGCAAAGTGGGTGTATTCACCGACCATTGGTGTGTTGGAAGTCTTTTAAAGATGGATCTTGTAGATTTTTGCGTCTTGCCGCTCTGCTTGCTTGCATGAAATGAGACAGCACCACCATTCCTTAACAGCTGCCTTGAATCAGCCAATTGGTGGCCATCTTGACCTTGGTGTTCTGGGAAATGTAGTTCTTTCTGGTACTTCACCAAGGAGTTAGATTAAGGAGGAGACAGCTCCTTACTTCCAGGGCAGGGACACTTCATTCACACTGAGTTTCAACTCCACACTAACGCAATAGATAGTAAACAGTGCACAGTAGCAGTGTTTATGGATCATTTATGGAGCATTTTACACAATTAATCATAATATTTTAATCACAAAATTAGAACGATATGGCATCAGAGGCCTTGTTTTAAACTGGATAAGAAGCTACTTAACCAACACGAAGCAATATGTGAAGATTGGTGAAAATATATCAACGGAGCTAGAGAAATCTTGCGGTGTACCCCAGGGATCAATACTGGGACCAAAATTGTTGAATTCGAATACAAACAACATTTGTAAAGTTACAAAGGACTTATAGTATTATTTGCAGACGACACGACTGCGTTTTGTACAGGAGAAAACACACAGAAGCTTATACAAATAATAACAGAAGAAATGAACAAACTAAAAAGAATGGTTTGACAAAAACTCAGTAAAACAAAAATAATTATATTCGGTAACAGTAGAAGAGAAAGTCAAACACAAATACAAATAGACGAAGTAGATATTGAAAGAGTAAAATAAATCCCATTTTTGGGCGTAATAATAGATGATAAAATGAACTTGAAATCTCATATAAAAAATATTCAACATTAAGGTGGCAAAACATAGTTTAATAATGAACAAAGCAAAATATGTTTGTGGAAGTCGCTTCCTAGCGGTCCCACGGTCAACAAGGTTTTAATGATCATTTTTCGACACAAGTTTTCTCTCCAGTAGATTGTGACATTTCAGCCACGTCCATATCCTCTCTCCCTCTCTGCTGTTAAAGACAACAGATTATTAGATTACCACGTACCACCTGTGAAATCGAATCATCTGCCCCGCCCCTATCCGATGGTGCTCCGCCCTCACCACCATCGACAGAGGCGGTGATCTTTCCTCCTGCAGGCGCGCTGATCACACTCTCCCTCCACAATGTTCTTGACCAAAATTCACCTAATATTCTTTACTGCTCGCTAGTGTTACCATATCTTATTGTGTAGAAATATGGGGAAATAATTACAAAAGTACACTTCATTCACTAACTGTTACAAAAAAGATCAGTTCGAATAATACATAATGTTGGATATAGAGAACATACAAACCCTTTGTTTATTAAATCCAAAATATTGTAATTCAATGATTTGTTGCATTTTCAAACAACTAAAATTATGCACAAAGCATACGATAAAATGCTAGCCAAAAACATACAACAATTCTTCTCAACAAAAGAGGAGCAATATAACCTTAGAGAAAAATGTAATTTAAAACATTTGTATGCTCGTACAACACTTAAGTCTTAAGACCTTCAGTATATCAGTATATGGAATTAAATTATGGAATGGATTAAGCAAAGAAATCAAACATTGTACTAATATGATCCAGTTTAAGAAGCTGTTCAAACTAAAAGTGTTTACAAAGTACTAAGAAGAATTATGGTAAACGTCATGAATTTATTGAAAATGAAATATTATCGATCTCATTAAGTGAATCATAACTGATTTAACTACTGATGAGAAGAACTGATGTATTTAGAACACATTGATGTAAATTGAGTACAAATTGAGAACATATTTCTTAGTATTTGCTATGAAGAGAAAAAAAGGGGAGGACTAGAAAAGCCTTGCTACTTCTTATTCCTTTTTAGACATGTTGTAAAAAAATATTGATACTGTGTAGATCAGTGATGTCCAAAGTGCGGCCCGGGGGCCATTTGCGGCTCGCAGGTAATTTTTTAACGGGCCCGCGGCACATTCTAAAAATACGATTAAAAAAATAAAAAACATAAAAAGTGGTATAAAAGAGCAAACAGGTGAAATGTAACAAGAACATGTTGCAATTTTACTCTAATAACACAAAGCTGCCATGCAGGCTGTTTCTTTCTTTAAAAAATAATAATGAATCAAAATCAATGTCATTATGAATTATTGACCTATTCAAAGCTCCAATTACGTCACATTAAATATTCCACTTTGGAATATTTTTGGGGGAAAATGTTGCATATTTTGTGTCTGCCATATAAAAAACTAAGCTGTTTTGTTTAAAGAAGGGCCTAAAACAAACAAACAAAAAACATAAACTACAATAAAATTTATAATTGATGGATATATCTGAAGTTGATCTTGAGACAATTGTGTTAAAAGTAAAAAAAAAAAAGTATGATTTATGTTTTAATACTTTACTGAGCAGGACCCTTTTGGATCCCCAATAATTTTAGTGGGACTTATTTTTTGTAAAGTGTCATTGCTCAAAAAATAATAATGAATTAATGTTGTTATGAGTTATGTTATGAGCTCCAATTATTATATAATCTCAAATATTCCACTTTAAAATGTTATTGGGGGAAAATATTGCATATTTTGTGTTTTTTCCATAAAAAAACTGGGTTTTCTTTGACAAAAAGAGCATACAACTTAAATTTTGAAAAAACACTTTATATTGACAGCTAGACCTAATGTTGATCTGGAGATTTAGACCTTGAATAATAATAATAATACTAAATAATGACACATTTTTTATATTTTTTTTACCTAAACCCTTTGGGGTCCCCAGGATCAAGCCTGAGTGGAGGCCTAAATGTATATATTTTTATACATATATTGTATTGGTTTTTAAAATAAACAATATTAAAATTTCCCCCGCTTACTTTGATATTTCAGTGTGCGGCCCTCAGTGGAAAAAGTTTGGACACCCCTGGTGTAGATGTTCAAAATAAATGCCAACCAACCAGGTGGCTGCTCGGTTTACTACATTGAAAAATGTTGACAGCAGTTCTGACAAATCTACCAGCCCAAAGTTTTTTTGTGTCACGATTATTTTACACACTTAACACATCATTATGAATGGAAGTCAAACCAAATATTGTGTTTTATAACACTGCAGCCATTTAGAGTAAGCCGGTCAGATTTAAACTCAAAGCATGTTGGTTACTTTCTGTAGAATACGTTTAAGATTTTCTCTTCCAGGTGAATTTGGAGAGGTGTACAGGGGCCGCCTGAAGCCTTCGGGGAAAAGAGAAATTCCTGTTGCTATCAAGACTCTGAAGGTGGGCTACTCTGAGAGGCAGCGGCGAGACTTTCTGGCTGAGGCGTCAATCATGGGGCAGTTTGACCAACCCAACATCATCCGGCTGGAGGGAGTCGTGACCAAGAGCAGGCCCACAATGATCATCACAGAATTCATGGAAAATGGAGCCTTGGACTCATTTTTAAGGGTATGTTACACATTCTTGTATCTCATGCTGCTGTTTAGTTTGTGAAAGAGGTGACCTTTTGGCTACTATACATATATAATAGTGTGTGTCCAGCTACTAGTACATAAACATCTCTATTCATCCATCCATTTTTTGTACCACTTATCCTCATTGGTGCCACTTGTAAGCTTGAGCCTATCCCGGCTGGCTTTGGAGATAGGCACGGTACACCCAATGGAGATTCAAACTTAGATCTACTGCAAACCATTGCTCCAGCGTGATGCCATAAACATTCCCATACAATGTTAACTTTTGTGTTTAGGGCGCGCCACTTTTCGTAAGATTCGGTGTTTGAGGAAAATTCTCATTTGCCCTCTTTTCATATGCCAACCAAGCACTGTGAGTAACAAAGTAATCAGTTTGCCCACTTATCATTCAGCGGAATTGAATACCCAAACAAAGAATGTTGGTGACTATGAGAAACGGATAGTACACTATATTGCCAAAAGTATTTGGCCACCCATCCAAAGGATCAGAATCAGGTGTATAAAATCAAGCACTTGGGCATGGAGACTGTTTCCACAAACATTTGTGAAAGAATGGGCCGCTCTCAGGACCTCAGCGATTTCCAGCGTGTCTGGGTTTGGAGGTTGCCAAGAGAACGGTACATTTCGGACTGCATTGTGCATAGTGTGAAATTTGGTGGTGGAGGAATTATGGTGCGGAGTTGTTTTTCAGAAGTTTGTCTTGGCCCCTTAGTTCCATTGAAAGGAACTTTGAATGCTCCAGGATACCAAAACATTTTGGACAATTCCATGCTCCCAACCTTGTGGGAACAGTTTGGTGCGGGCCCTTTCCTCTTCCAACATGACTGTGCACAAAGCAAGGTCCATACAGACATGGATAACAGAGTCTGGTGTGGATGAACTTGACTGGCCAGGCCTTCTCGACCAACATCAGTGTTTGACCTCACCAATGCGCTTTTGGAAGAATGGTCGAAAATTCCTATAAACACACTCCGCAACCTTGTGGACAGCCTTCCCAGAAGAGTTGAAGCTGTAATAGCTGCAAAAGGTGGACCGACATCATATTGAACCCTATGGGTTAGGAATGGGATGACACTTCAAGTTCATATGTGAGTCAAGGCAGGTGGCCAAATACTTTTGGCAATATAGTGTAGTTATTTTAGATTTGAAACATTATAGACAGGGAACCCTGTAATCATCTTTATTATGCATGTGGGTGATTCATTTGTTCATAGAGCGCACGCAGAATGCTGAACAACTCAGTATTGTCTCCTGCCTTCCTCCTATAAAGCTCTGTGCGTCCTTCCTTTCATGCATGCCTCACTATATGACACAGCTGCCCTTTTTACACAGCCCCACAAAGCCAGGGTTTTTTTGTTCTGTTTTTCTTGGGCCACTGAATGGTCCCAGCAATAATCAGAGGTGTTATCAGAGCCATGACAATGATGGGAGGGTGCCTGTGTAAAAGGAAATCCAGTGGAATCTCGACTTACAAACGTAAATGGTTCTTGGACAGGGTTTGTAAACAGAAAAGTGTGTATGTTGAAGCGAATATCTCTATAAGAAAAAATACAAACATTAAATAATGGGTTAAATTCTCAACAAAAGTCCATAGTTTAGTATTTGTGTGTACACTTTCAACAGAATATAATGCGCTATACAGTACTTTGTATCAAAAAATTAAGACAAGAGGTTGATTGATCATCATCATTATTCATCATTTCTTTTTATTCCTTTCATGAAAATGCATATATACAAACCATATACAGTTGACACTTTCATTGTTTTTTGTTTCTTATACATTTCCATGATCAGAAAGGAGCAGATGGAAAAATACTATTCTTATATTTATCTGCCCTCTTTTTAACACAAATTATTTTAGATGACTTTATCACTGTTCCCTCCACCAACACCCGAACTCCAAAATACTTTTCATTTTTGTTTAAGCATTTTCAAAATGACACGTCCAATCAAAATCAAAAATCAGTTTGATATAATTCCAGTTGTCTCTTTTTGTAACTCTTTTTAAATTCAAAGATATTCTTGCAACTTTTTAAGTCTTTGTCTAGAGAATTCCATGCTTTCACACCAGCAACAGACAAGCATATTAGCTTCAAATTTGTTCGCACTCTTGGATGTTTAAAACCATACGGCCTTCTGTGGTTCTCACCTTCAGACATGAACACAAATAACAAATAATAAGTCCTTCGGAAGAACTTTATTTCTAGCTTTGAACATCACTAATAGAGTATGCAATTCTACAATGTCTTTTAGTTTTAATAATCCTGACCTAATGAAGAGTGGATTTGTGTGGTCTCTGTATCCTACTGTAAAAATTATACAAATTACTCTTTTCTGTGAAAGAAATAAAGGTGATATGTATTTCCCCATATTTCTGCACAATGATTGAAATAAGGTAGAATAATTGAGCAATATAACATTCTCATTGTATTATACGGGAAACTGTATTTAACCTTGTTCAAAATAAATAAGCTTTTAGATACCTTATTTTTCACATGCAATATATGAGCTTGCCATGTCAACTTTTCACCTAAGATGACCCCAACAAATCTGATTTGAGACACCTTCTCAATTTTCAGATTGTTTATGGATAAACTAACTTCTATCTTTCTTTTATTACTGAATACCATAAATTTCAACTTTCTAGTAAAAAAAAAAAAAAAGTCAAAACAACAACTAGCTTATGAACTGGCCTCATTTGACCACACACACACACACATTGTCAGCCTTGTGGTGCACTCACAGTTTGAAATCACAAAACTTCTTACTTTTAACAGCCAGGTCACTACAAAGCTCAGGAATAAAAATAAAATCCACTTTAACCTGCCGGTTAATCTTTTTGGTATGCACCGGAAGAAAAGGAGATTGAGGTGGAGGCAGTGTCGACAACGCTGTGGCTACTTCCTAAATATGCCAAACCAAACATTCAATTGCTTTATTTGGACTCATAGTAAGCTACAGTACTAGAACTAGAAAATACCTGTAAAAAGGCTAAAAAATACTAAAAAAGGACATAAAGTAGCACAGTAGCTAACGACAACACTGCTTTGCTGACTAAATGAGCACCGGAGATCAATGAGCCCGCAATGTTTGTGCTGCCGTGCACAAGATTGCTGTGCTGCGAGACACACAATGGGTGGATAAAACGTCGGTACACTTAGACGAGGTTCGTCCAATAAAGCATATTTTTATTCAATCTGTGGTTCGTAATTTTAAAAGTTTGTACAATGAGAGTTTTGTAAATCGAAGTTCCACTGTACCTCAAACTTTTGCCAGTGGTGTGAATTTTTCACACCTGATCCTCATTTCTCCCGCCCTTTGTGTGTTGACAGTCATTTCTGTCCGGCAAGTGTTTGATATGTCTCACCAGAGGATGGCGCTTGTTACCTCATGCATCTAATTACCTTATTTACAACAGACTCATATTATTGGAAAAGTCAAAGGTATCTTTATAAACTGCATGTTCTAAATAAAGTTCAACCCACCATTGGTGACAAAAACTACAATGTTATTTTTTGTGTAAAAACAAAAGCATATTGAAATAGGTGTGAACCTGCTAGTGAGACTGTGGTGATTTGTTGCCCGTAGGGGTGTAACGGTACACAAAAATTTCGGTTCGGTACGTACCTCGGTTTAGGGGACACGGTTTGGTTCATTTTCGGTACAGTAAGAAAACAACAAAATATAAATATTTTGGTTATTTATTTACCAAATGTGTAAACAATGGCTTTATCCTTTTAACATTGGGAACACGATAATAATTCTGCCCACGTTAATCAACATTAAACTGCCTCAAGTTGTTGCTCAGATTAAATACAATGACAAAACTTTTCTTCTACATATAAAAAGTGCAACATTAAACAGTTTCAAGTCAACTCATCATGCTTTATTTATTACAGCATTTGGGAAGCTTGTAGTTGATTTTTATTATGTAAATGTAATATTTTTATCAACATGTGATAGCAGGGACCCTGCCATTCAAAACTAGGCTGCTCCACTACTAATGATTAATGTAACTACAGCTGAAAAAATTGTACAATAGCAATAGGAGAGACTCTTCATCCCTGAACACCATGGAGTTCATGTAGGCCTAATGATGCACTTACATTATTATATCAACTATCAGAGACAGAAACTCTTCATTTAACATAATGTCCTTTTTTGCTGCTTCAACACAGCTCAATCAACACAGAAAAAGGTAAAGTGAATTAGCCTTCACCTCAAGCCAGGACTGCTAGCGAGCTGAGCTGCCTTTTATATTTCTAGAATGTCAACGGGCTCATAGTGATGTTACTAGTAGTTGATTGGGAGGTGTTTATTATAATTTGGGGAGAGTCCGCAGCCTGATGCTTACCTGCTAAACGCTATGCACTGACTACATGCGCTCTGAATACGCACTGCTGATTGGCTGTTACCGCTCTGAATACGCACTGCTGATTGGCTGTTACCGCTCTGTTTGTAACCAATCAGATGGTTGTGTGGGTGGGACAATGCTGGGTGCTGCGTAGAGTACTGACAGAGACAGGCAGAAGGAAGCGGAGCAGCTTGTTAAGACTTTAGCTTAGGCGGTTACTTTATATGTTTGTGTGGAAACTCCTTCGGTACACCTCCGAACCGAACAGAACCCCCCGTACCGAAACGGTTCAATACAAATACACGTACCGTTACACACCTAGTTGCCCGGATCATGTTTTGTTTAAGTTTAGTTCTGTTTCAGCACCCCTGTTTTTGTGTTCCTTGTTGCCATGGTTGCTGATTATGTTCCCCTGCCTCTGATTAGTGGTAGGGACGCTTTTGTTTGCTTCACGTTGGTCTCTTGCTCCTTGTTCCCTTGCTAGTTTTTCTATAGCTTCCCGTGGCAGCGGCATGTTCCTATTTTTTGTATTCATGCCTAGTTAAAATATTAAACCCTTTTTCTTACCTGCATGCTGCTTCCGAACGTCCATCTGCATCTTGGCGAAACGACCAGCGCATAACCATGCGACCCCACCGTTACAGAGACGTCTGTTCTCACTTTGGTTTAGTTTTAGTTTCACAAAATGTATTGATTTAAAAAAAATCATATGTGATACTATATGAAGATTACAGAAAATAGTTGTTTTATTCATTTATTTTTTTAGATACATTTAGAAAAAGGGCACTAGAAAATATAGTCCAACCTAGGAACAGATGGACAACGTAGTGCTCGCCAGCTTTTCCTGAAAAAGATACAAAGAGAGGAAGAGTGCCATGATCTCTTTTTTTCTACCTGTGCTCTTTCCTCCTCGCTTTGCTCGTCGCTCCGTCTGTCCATCAGTCCATCCGTTTGATCCTGGCCTCCTTTCTAGGCACCGCTAAAAACAGAATGAGGAATCGTTTCATGTTCGCTTCCCACAGTGTGACCTCCTTTGACTGAGGAATCATCCATTGACGCACAAATACACGCACACATGCACACATACACGCATACACACAATGGTCAAGATTACTGGTGCTGTGGTTATAGCATGCCTATCCTGGAGAGAACAAACACAAGAGGAGCAGGATTTATACTGCATGCGTGCACATGGTGGAAGGTTGCGCCTGCAGAAAATTAAGCCAAAGGAGCATCAAAGACGCAGCGTGATGCAGAAAGTGAATTGGAAGACACACACACATGCTCAAACTTCAGTTGAAAATATGCAACATATTTTCTTGCAAACTTTATAGCGTGTCCAACAAAAGGTTCAGCACCCTATTGTGGAAAATGTCCTAGATTTTGCGAACCCCTGCAGTGCCACAATGACAGGCGTGTTGCACCAAATACATAACAAAGCTAGGTTAGGATTAGTGTATGTTTACTGTATCATACAAGTTGGATAGTCAACAAAGTGTTTGTGTGTTTGTAACTATGTCAACAATTGGTCTGGATTCTTTTGTCAACAATGCCATCTGGATTTTATTGTATGTTTCTTCTAGTTGGCTGAGGAATTACTTGCATCCCACAGATCTAATATAGTAAACCTTCATTTATTACGGTTAATTGATTCCGGGCCTCACCGCGCTAAATTAATATAGCAAGAGCATAGGTTCATTGGCAACACTAAATTGGCCCTAGTGTGTGAATGTGAGTGTGAATGTTGTTTGTCTGTGTTGGCCCTGCGATGAGGTGGCGACTTGTCCAGGGTGTACCCCGCCTTCCACCTGATTGTAGCTGAGATTGTAGCTCCAGCGCCCCCCGCGACCCCAAAGGGAATAAGCGGTAGAAATGGATGGATGGGATGTTATAGCAAGAGCATGAAAAAAGGTTTACGCGCTTCTAAATATGAGAACCCTCGAGACACGATATAACAGCCACTTAGTCACTCTTACACTTGTTTTATCCAATATTCCAGACATAATAATACAAAATGAGACATAAACTTTTTTGTGTCAATGTTGCAGCCTAAAATGTCTGATTTTGTGGCAGCTTTTTCAAAAAGTCGCAGCAAAAGATGCAATATTTCTAGGGCATTTTCTTTTCATTAACATCACATTGTGATTTCGACATTTTGCTATCAATGTTTTGGCCACGATCCGTGAAAGACTCGGACCCCAGGATGCAGAGAGCTTGAATGAAGGCAAAGAGGAAAATAAAAGGTGCCCGTGCAAAAATAGATAACCGAAGCACTGTGAGTTGAAAAAAGAACCACAGGGAAAAAGATGACATGTGAGGCAATGGGGGTGCATTGGATATACAGGCAACAATCAGATGAAAAACAAATGAACCAGCGACGTCATGCTGCCACCACTGGGCTATAAAGCACCACTTACTTGTAATTGGCAGCAGGTGCGCTACGCCGCGTCGCCAACGTAAAGGGACTGCATTTAGGGGCAAACAGGAAACAGGAGCAACAACATAAAAATGCAATGTCTTTTATGTCAAATTTAAACATTCTTATCCGTCACACACATGTAAAACAAAGTTAAATAAATACAAATAAAACTGCCTTACCTTTAAAAAAAACGTTGCTAGTAACAATGGCACCCCTGTAATCTTACTGTATGTTTTTCTTCTCCCGTTGTAAGAAGTCAAAAAAGCCAACGAAAAACAAAATGTGGTTGACGGTGGCTAAACAGAGTTCTTGTGAAGTTTGAGTGACTATTTGTGTGCATCCATGTTTTGTCACATTTCAATGATTAAAAGGGTTTTATTATCACTTCTTCCCCTTTTCACAACCAGTATGCAACACCCATGCCCCCTGCAGCTTATACTGCTTTTTTACACAAGGCTGTTTGAAATTTTACAATTGCTTGCATTCTGTCACGTGACTTCTTCCCGGAAGTGAAATGCCGTGGTGGTCAACCAAGCCAAGATGGCTGTCACGCAGCAGGCGGTGCGCAAACTATCTGAGTAGGCAAGGAGCCTGGATGTTCCTGCAAAAAGCAGATACGAGCAAAAAATCCAACTCTGCAATAGAATATAGAATATATCTCTCTATACTAGGGTTGTACGGTATACCGGTATTAGTATAGTACCGCGATGCTAATGAATCATACTCGGTAACAATAAAGGTGAAGTTATAACACTGCCCACCAGAAGAGGTGCTTTAAGACATGGCTATCTAGCGGCTAAAGTCCAGCCCCAGTCGGCAGTGTTTTAGCTACTTCTAAATCACTAATCCCCGCCTCCATGGCGACAAATAAAGTAAGTTTCTTACAAGTAGCATCCCTGCAGGACGAGGAATAGCAAAACATGCTTCACTACACACGGTAGCTTACCGGCATCAAAATGTAAACAAACGCCATTGGTGGATCTACACCTGACATCCACTGTAATGATACCATGTACAAGCACTGTTGCCCGGAAGTGGAGTACATGTCTGTTAGATGTCGGCCTTTTTTTCTCCCGAGAGAGCTGTCTGTTGTTATCATCACGGCTGTTTATATTCCACCGGACGCCAAAGTAAACACAGCGCTCTCTCTTCTGCTGAACACCGTCAACGAACAGCAGTGGGCCCACCTCGACGGTGTTCATATTATTGCAGGGGATTTTAATAAGGCCAATCTGAAGACTGTACTCCCTAAGTTCTACCAGCACGCGAAGTGTTCTACAAGGGGCAAGAACACCCTGGACCACGTGTATACCAACATGAAGCACGCGTACAGAGCTACACCCCTCCCCCAGCTTGGACAGTCAGACCATCTTTCCCTCCTGCTCTCTCCTACCTACACCCCCATCAGACGCCAGGCCAGGCCCATCACAAAGACTGTTATGACCTGGCCTGACGATGCACTCCCCAAACATCAGGACTGCTTCCAACACACAGACTGGGACCTCTTCCAACAACAGGAGCTGGACACAGCCACAGGAACGGTGCTGGACTACATACAGTTCTGCATCGAGAACGTGACTGTGGAAAAAACCATCCGGGTTTACCCCAACAAGAAACCCTGGATGACCAGCCAGGTCCGCACACTCCTCAGGGCCCGCGACGCAGCCTTCAGGTCAGGGGACAGGGCACTGTACAGTGCTGCTAGAGCCGACCTGAAGAGAGGGATTAAAAGAGCAAAGGCGGACCACAGGAGGTGCATAGAGTCCCATCTGTCCAGCAATAACTCACGGGAGGTGTGGCGGGGCATTCATGACATCACGAACTACAGAGGCCACGGTGTGACAACTGCGGATCAGAGTGCGACACTGGCAGAGGAGCTTAACTGTTTCTTTGCCCGTTTCGAAACCCCCCAGGGACACTCATCTGCTCCAGCCCTTCCCCCGCCCCCACTGGGCTCCGGCACCACTCCACTCACTGTAAAGGAGCACAGTGTCAGACGAGTGCTCCTGGCTGTGAACCCCAGGAAGGCTGCCGGACCAGACGGAGTACCTGGAAAGGTGCTCAAGGCGTGCGCCCACCAGCTCGCTCCCCCCCTCACCAGGATCTTCAGGCAGTCAATCCATCCTGCCTGAAGTCATCTACAATAATCCCGGTGCCGAAGAAGTCTCCCATCACCAGCCTGAATGATTACCGACCAGTGGCCCTCACTCCGGTAATCATGAGGTGCTTCGAGAGACTGGTTCTCCAGCACATCAAGGACCATATCCCTCCAGACTTCGACCCCCACCAGTTCGCATACCGGGCGAACAGATCCACAGAGGATGCCATCGCTGTTGCTCTCCACTCTGCTCTGAACCACCTGGAGCAGCAGCAGAGCTACGTCCGGATGCTCTCTGTGGATTATAGTTCTGCCTTCAATACAATAATCCCGGACAGACTCTGCAATAAACTGGACACTCTTGGCCTCCCCCCTCTCACAAACGCCTGGATAAGGGACTTCCTAACGGACCGACCCCAGAATGTGAGACTTGGCCCTCACCTCTCATCCACCCGCACGCTGAGCATCGGATCCCCACAGGGCTGTGTGCTGAGCCCCCTCCTCTACTGCCTCTACACCCATGACTGCAGTCCAGCCCACAGTGACAACCTTATCATCAAGTTCGCTGACGATACCACAGTGGTCGGGCTCATCTCCAGGGGTGACTAAGCTGCCTACAGGGAGGAGGTCCTGAAGCTGACGGCCTGGTCTTCGGAGAACAACCTCGCTCTCAACACCAGCAAGACCAGAGAGATCATCGTCGACTTCAGGAGGAGCAGCACCGACCCTGCCCCCCTCTACATCAACGGCGAGCGTGTGGAGGGGGTCCACACCGTCCGGTACCTTGGAGTCCACATCTCTAACGACTTTTTCTGGACAGTCAACACCACATCAATCATCAAGAAGGCTCAGCAGCGGCTACACTTCCTGAAAGTCCTCGGGAAGTACAACCTGAAGCCTGACCTGCTGCTGACCTTCTACCACTCGTCCATCGAGACCCTGCTGACCTACTGTATTACAGTATGGTACGGCAGCTGCACTGCAGCAGACAGGGAGAGGCTGCAAAGAGTGGTCAAGACGGCTCAGAAGATCATCGGCCGCCCTCTCTGATGGACATCTACACCTCCCGCTGCCTCAACAGAGCCAGTGCCATAATCAAGGACAGCACCCACCCTGGCTCTGACCTGTTCCACCTGCTGCCCTCTGGGAAGCGCTACAGGTGCATTAAAACCAAGACGGGGGAGAAGATGACAGCCTCCATGCGGCCTCCCCTGCAAGTAATGAGATATGGTGCAAGACCAGCTCATGAAACGAATGTCGCCACCCAATCGTCAAGCTGTCAGATCAGGGCGCAAGAGGCCGGGGGGACGCAAGCCCATGTCAGGGCGGGCAGCCATCCCGACCATCGAGCGCCAGGGCCTGACAGTGCTCCAGCTAAATGTCGAGGGCCTCACCACCGCCAAACTGGACATCATACGCCACCTCGCCGACTCCCATGAAGTCGCGGCCGTCTTCCTTCAGGAGACGCACTGTGGAAAAGCAGACTTTCTCAAGTTGCCCGGGTTCCACCTCGCCGGCTCCATCCTCAGCAGGCAGCACGGGATGGCCACCTTTGTCAGGTCTGACCTCAGCTGGACAGCCACAGGCCAATCCCCTCCAGGCGCTAGTCTCGAGTGGATGTCCACGAGGATACAGACAACAACGGTTGTGAACGTGTACAAGCCCCCACCATCTGTACTGTCCACATCGGCCCTCCCAACTACCCCGGCACCCGCCATCTACGCCGGGGATTTTAACTGCCAGCACACCGACTGGGGATACTCCCACACAACACCGGATGGGGAGACGCTGAGCGATTGGGCCTCCAATGCCAACGCCCATCTCCTGTTTGACCCCAAAGAGCCACCAAGCTTCTACTCCTCCAGATGGAACACCTTCACCAACCCAGACCTCGCCTTTGCTGTGTTCCACAGTAATGACCCGATGCCAGAGAGAAGGGTCATTGACAGGTTCCCCGGATCACACCACCGACCATTAGTCATCAGAATACCATCACTGGTGCAGCCGGTCGGCGGGAAGCCTGTCAAAAGATGGAATTTCCGGAAGGCCAACTGGCATGCTTTTTCTGTTGACACAGAGAGAAGATCTGTCACCCTCCCGGACCCATGACACCCATCGATACCCAAATTTGTGGTATCATCCAAAACTAATGTAAAGTATACAAACAACAGAACAATAAATGATTATTAAATTTGAACAGAAGTGTAGATAGAACATGTTAAAAGAGAAAGTAAGCAGATATTAACAGTAAATGAACAAGTAGATTAATAATTAATTTCCTACCACTTCTCTTAATAATTTTGACAAAATAATAGAACTGCATGACACTTTACTCGTCATCTTTTGTAAAATTTTGCACTCTTCCGCTCTTCTTGATTACCTCTCGAGAAACGCTGAAGAAATGCTTATTCTTTTTGCGATTTGATCAGTTCGTACACTCAAACAACACAAGCATAGGGTATTTTTCTTTGAGAAAGGCTAAATGGCACCTACTACTCAATAAGAACTCATTAAGAATGGATTAAGCAAAGAAATCAAACAATGTACTAATATAATCCACTTCAAGAAATTTTCAAACTTAAAGTGTTTACAAAGTACAAAGAAGAAGAACCATGATAAACATTCTGAATTTATTTCATCCATCCATTCATTTTCTAGATGATCTTACTTATCTCACCATATGAAATATAACTTACTTCACTAATTATTATTTATGTATTTTTAAAAATGATTTATTACTTATGGAGTGTATTGTGAATAAATTGAGAACAGGAAGTGAACAAAATTTTTAGCAACTGCTATGTAAAGGAAAAGGGTTAGGATTAAATGAGCTCTGCTTCTTCCTACTCCTTTTCGAACATGTTGAATAGAGAAACTGGAAATTGTGATGTATCATGCTGTGTGCATGCATGTTCGAAATAAACTCGAACTCAAGAACAGACGCTGGCATGACCACCACACATATTTAATGAGCCGGACGTGACATCATTAAAATCCAAGCAATACATGACAAAAAAGGCATGATTTGGTCTCATTTAAATTATATATACCATAAATGTTGTTACTGTCTTATGCAAACAGTGAAAACATTTGCACTTCCTATGATGGATGACAATTTGAAAAAGAAGAAGCAATAATTGGTCATTATGCGCTAATATAGGCCAATCCAAAGCATCTGTGCATTTTGCATCACTCAGCCTGATTATTGAAAATGATGAAATGATGAATGTTTCCTGTACCAACCAGCTGTTCTGCACCCTGCTCCCTTTTTCCCTAAATGCTTGTTAGGAATGATAAATGTCACACTGGCATCATTTCACCTGCTCGAACTTCTGCGAGATGAAAACACATGATATCAGAAAATAGAAATATTCATGTGTTGCTCATGCTTTTGCAGCAAAATGATGGGCAGTTCCCCGTGATCCAGCTGGTTGGTATGCTGAGAGGCATCGCATCTGGAATGAGGTACACACGCTCACACACACACACAAACATGCTCTCTGCTATGAAAAAAACAAAACAATTTATTATCGGGATGAAGAAAAAACGTTTTCTTTTCTATGAATATTTTGGTCATTATGTGAAATTAGATTTTGCAGTAACCAAAGTATTCACTCGTGGTGATCTCCGATGCAGTCTGGTCATGTGTTGTTCCCAGATAAGCAGCTCCAACATGCTGTGGGTGTTCACAAACATTCTGATCCAACACTACTGTAATCCTCTGCATGTATTTACTTTACACTGACACACAAAACATACACATAAATCGCCCGCTGGGATAATAACCCAAATGCACATGTTCCCGAGCCTTAAAACACATTCAGAAAAAGATAAGAGTGACTTGCTGACACAGCAAATACCATTACCCTCTTCCACTAGCTGGCGGTAGATAACACGGTAAATGATGTTGATGTTCCAGGTACCTGGCAGAGATGAGTTACGTTCACAGAGACCTGGCTGCTCGCAACATCCTGGTTAACAGTAACTTGGTGTGTAAGGTGTCCGACTTCGGCTTATCTCGTTATCTGGAGGAGGACACATCTGACCCCACTTACACCAGCTCACTGGTGAGCACACAAACACACTCACAAATAATCGACATTCTTGAATGATTGATATGCTCTGTGTTGCCAGGCATGTTGCTGCAATATTATTATAGCACATTTTAAGACCCAATAATTGTCATATTATATATTTTTTTTGCTTCTTTTAAATATACTGTATATTTTTTTAAACCAGTAAAAGCAGCTGATTTTGACAAAGAGATGATAGTTAATTGCTAAATATCTGAATTTGACTGAAATTAAAGGGGACCTATTATGCAAAACCTACTTTTCCTACCTATTGGTACCTGTTTTTGTGTATTTGGGATCGTCATGACTCGTGAAAATTTGAAATCAAACCATGGAGGCATTGCGAAGATATTTATAAAACAATATGGCCTTCCTTCATACTTCTTCCAAACGAGCCTTTTGGAATTTGACCAATTTGTGACATTTTTTCCAGTTGTGACATCAGCGGATATCTCCATTTATGGTAGAAATGTACCTAAAACCTACACTGTAGTAGTGTGGTACCGGTACCAAAATGTATTTTGATACTTTTCGGTACTTTTCGATACTTTTCTAAATAAATAAAAAATTGCATTATCGGCTTTATTTTTTAACAAAAAATCTTAGGGTACATCAAACATATGTTTCTTATCGCAAGTTTGTCTTTTATTAGGAGGTAAGCAAACAAAGGCTCCTAATTTAGCTGCTGACATATGCAGAAACATATTGTGTCATTTTCCATTCTATTATTTTGTCAACATTATTAAGGACAAGTGGTAGAAAATGAATTATTAATGTACTTGTTCATTTACTGTTAATATCTGCTTACTTTCTCTTTTAACATATTCTATCTACACTTCTGTTAACATGTAATAATCACTTATTCACTTATTCTGTTGTTTGACCGGTACTTTTTAGAGGCAGTATAGTACCGAATTTAGAGGCAGTATAGTACTGAATATGATTCATTAGTATCGCGGTACTATACTAATACCGGTTTACCGTACAACCCTACACTGTAGTCAATAATCTCCTTCTTTTTGTCTATTTTATCGTTGTGGGGCAGACTGGCTCGTACATGCACATGCACCCTCCACTGTTGCCATTTCTCATACCAAATAGCGTATAGTTCGAACTTATATCTGTTAGCAGACTCACCATGGAAGCGCTAAAAACCACAACATGGCTGACGGGGAGAAGACGCAGTCAAAGTGGCGGCATGTAAATAAGACCGCCCACCAAACGGTGCAAAGCGGCTTGAAGGTGGTCTTTAAAACATAATCTATGCAACATTTAGACCAAAGAACCACCATTACAATTAATGTGCACCGCAATGTAGAAAAAAAAATCATAGTATGACCCCTTTAATGTCCAAATAAGTTTGTCTCCTCGCTGTGACATCACAACGTAACCAGATTGCAAAACATTCAGAAGCATCCAAATCTACATACGAGCTCATGCCCAAATGCATGAACCTTATCATTTGATCCAACATTGTAACATGTATACGCCAGAAAAGAGGAAAAGGTTCATAGATCTCCTTTAAATTGAAGTGTAAGGTGTCGTCTTGAAATTTGTGTCTCTTTCATTGTCCAACTCATTGTAAGCAAAATAAAATTAACTATCAAAGACACTCTGACACATTGTGGGGATGATTGTCACAGACTAAAGGGTCTTTTTTAAGAAGGTAGAACTACATTTGAAAGTTTAATTGCATTGACAAGTTGACAAATACATAACTTAATGCATCTTAAGACAAAATGTCCAAGGGGCATTAAGAGGAAACACATAACACATAAGGGATATGTTTAAATTAGGGCTGTCAGAAATAACAAGTTAACTCATGTAATTAATCACAACAAAGTATGGCACTAATTAATTATGTACGTGGTTTAATCAAGCAAATCTTTTTTGACTGTGCATGCTCTTTTACCGTAACCTTGGATAGTTATGGCAGGGCTGGTTGCTTTACAGTCAGTAATCAGGTATATGCATGTGTCAGTGCAAATATGAGTGAGGAGACTTTCTGGCAAATGTAACTAAACTGTTCCCAATTTCAGGAAAAAGAATGATGTGCATTCAAGTAAAACATATAAAAAAGTGTTCTTGAAAGACAATTAAATTGCATTTGTGTCCAAAAATGTTGGTCTTTTTTTTAGTTAATGTAGTATGCAAGCGAATAATAACCTTAATCATGAATTATCCAAATTCAAAAGTGTAATTAATCTGATTTTTTTTAATAACAATTCAACAGCACCAATATGACTATATAAGTATGTGACCAGCAACCGCAAACAGAATTTCTTGCTGCCGTCAATGCAAACAAACAACCGTGTCAAACTAGTTAGCTGGTTAATAGCAATCCAAACTTTATAGCTTTCTTTTGCAACATGTTAAAATCACACATGCTGAGTATCTCAAAAGGTCATCTGATGACATTTGACGGAGACATATTGTGCAATTAAAAAAAATTATATTTACCCCATTCCAATGTGTCTTCATAACTATGCTTCAGTCCAACTAGCCCTATGATATAACATTAGAGAACAATAGCCTCGATCAGAGCAGCCAGTGTTGAAAGCACCGTTGCACGATTGTACCAACGTCTGAACACATGTATTGTAAGGGGATCAATAAAATAGACAACATATTGTGCATTATTAAGAAATAAAGCAGTCTGTTAAAACCATTATGTGAAAAATTATTGCTGGGATTCCACTTGAGTACAAACTGAAGCCAAATAGTCCAATGGCCAAATTATGTTGCCCAGGAAATTAAAGCAATTTTTGCTTTAATTGAGTGTTTTGTATGTATTAGAAAAGACTAACAGATGAGTATCAGAGGAAAAGGTGCAATAAAATCCATCTTACAAGACGAGCAACCATCTGTTTGGTGTTTAGCTGCACATCAAATATGACATTTTCTTTTTGTCACAGTTGACGTCTCGCTCAATGTTTAATACGATGGCCAACATTGTGTGCAAAGTGTGTGTTTATCAGCGGTTTCTGTTTGATAACCCCCACACCCACCCTCTCTTATCAGTTTATTCTCCTCTTCCTTCTGTGTCAGGGTGGTAAAATCCCAGTGCGGTGGACAGCTCCGGAGGCAATTGCCTATAGGAAGTTCACGTCAGCGTCAGATGTTTGGAGTTATGGGATTGTCACCTGGGAGGTGATGTCATACGGTGAAAGGCCTTACTGGGACATGAGTAACCAAGATGTAAGTCAGATGCATGACTAATCAGAAGAAACAAAGACACTTTGACTTCTATGTTGTGTGTTCTCACTCCAGCTAATGACTTTTGTGTCATGCCTGTGGTTTTTTTCTGTTTGTTTTGCAAATCCATGTGTTTGATTGGGAGACTGCTTGTGTTTTTTTCCCTTTGTAGTCTCTCACAACAGGGGCTCTGCAACACAGAGAATAAGGACATTAATTTAAGTGTCATACAACACAACATGTTCTTATTTTACAATATAGACACGTCATGATTATATTATATTACTATTATTATACAACACATAATTGTCAATGTACTGTTATTAAAACAATAGTATACAGTACTGTAGTATGCAGTGCACCATCGGTGTAACGCTGGGGTCGGCAACCCAAAATGTTAAAAGAGCCATATTGGACCAAAAATACAAAAAAGTAATCTGTCTGGAGCCGCAAAAAATTAAAAGACTTGTATAAGTGTTATAATGATGTAACCATACTTGCCAACCTTGAGACCTCCGATTCCGGGAGGTGGGGGGTGGG
Organism: Entelurus aequoreus; assembly: GCF_033978785.1. Classification (NCBI taxonomy): domain Eukaryota; kingdom Metazoa; phylum Chordata; class Actinopteri; order Syngnathiformes; family Syngnathidae; genus Entelurus; species Entelurus aequoreus. Next base: position 26,639,228 of record NC_084749.1, read on the forward strand.
GCGGGGGCGGGGTGTGGTTGGGGGCGTGGTTGGGGCGTGGTTAAGAGGGGAGGAGTATATTTACAGCTAGAATTCGCCAACTCGAGAATTTCATATATATTTCATATATATATATATGACTATATATATATATATATACATATATATGTATGAAATACTTGACTTTCAGTGAATTCTAGCTACATATATATATATATATATATATATATATATATATATATATATATATATATATATATATATATATATATATATATATATATATATATATATTTTATTATACATATAAATAAAATAAATACTTGAATTTCAGTGTTCCGGAGGCTATCCAGTAGATGGCAGTATTGTCCTGTTTAAGAGTGTCACAACATTGCTGTTTACGGCAGACGAACTGCTTTACGGTAGACGAAAACGTGACTGCTGTTGTTGTGTGTTGTTACCGCGCTGGGAGGACGTTAATGAAACTGCCTAACAATAAACCCACGTAAGAAACCAAGAACTCGCCCTCGATCATTCTACAGTAAAGTGATTGGGCAGGCACGCTGTTTATATCGTGGGAAAGCGGACGTGAAAACAGACTGTCGCCGCTGTCCCCACTCAGGTCCGCATTGAGCTGGAGGGGGCGTGGCCTCCAGCTCCGGCTGAATTCTGTGAGTTTATCGGGAGAAAATGTATTCCGGGAGGTTATCGGGAGAGGTGCTGAATTCCGGGGGTCTCCCGGTAAAACCGGGAGGGTTGGCAAGTATGGATGTAACACATGATGTAAGTGGCTAATTAGTTATATTAGCTTACTATCAAAATGACTATGTGTCGCAGGCTGACGCAAATCTTCGTTGACAGAAATGTTGAAATGTAATATTTATTCAACACATTTTTACAACATTGGAAAACATTAGTAAAACTTCTCACAGGATGAGATAACTCCTGGAAATGACTGTCTTAGAATGACCAAAGTATGGATGTGTGTGACCAAGTTAAAGGAAACGGCAGGCTGCCTTTTTCTAATGGATTTATTACAATCTTTGCAAGCTGGCTAATGTTTGCTGTGGTCTGGAACAACATGGCACACTAACAACTATCAGAAATGCAGCCAATCTTACATACATGAAACATGGAAAAATAAAGTAAATACACAGACATAAGTAAAGGAAATTAAATGACCTCAAATATACCTACCAACGAGGCATAATGATGCAATATGTACATACAGCTAGCCTAAATAGCATGTTAGCATTGATTAGCTTGCAGTCATGCAGTGACCAAATATGCCTGATTAGCATGCCATAACAAGTCAATAACATCAACAAAGCTCATCTTTGTGCATTCACACACAGCATAAAACGTTTGGTGGACAAAATGAGACAAAAGAAGGAGTGGCATAAAACACGTCTTTCTGTGGCAGCGTCGGAGAAAGTTATACATGTAAACAAAATGTTGAGTCACAGTCCACACAACGGTAAGTTCAAGGGCCGCTGAAATTAGTAGGGCAAAACAGCGCTCGCCAAATGCTCTCATCATTGAAACATAAACACAAACATATTAAGCAGTGGGCTTTCTAACAATTAGGAAGGGTTGTGTCATGTTTGTCCTCCTACAGAAACCATATTACCACAAAAAAACTATTTTTCACCCCATTTCCATACAATTTTCGAAAAAGATCCGTGGAGCCACCAGGGCGCCGCTCAAGAGCCGCATGTGGCTCTACAGCCACGGGTTGCTGATCCCCGGTATAACGGTACATGTATTCGTATTTGGTAATGAGACTTTGGTTCGGTATAGCTCCATACCGAATCCCCGCACAATTAGAGATGAGTACCAAAATCAGTACTTTAATAGGTACTGACCAAAGGAGAAATATAACCTTAGAGGAAAAACTAAATTAAAACATTTGTATGCTCGTACAACACTTAAAACCTTTAGTATATCAGTAAGTGGAATTAAATTATGGAACGGATTAACCAAAGAAATCAAACAAAGCACCAATATGATTCAGTTCAAGAGACTGTTCAAACTACAGGTGTTCACAAAGTACACAGAACAAGAATTATGATGAACATCTTGAACCCTTTTATTTTTTTTATTGAGACAAAGATTATTTATGTATTTAATATTTGTTTGCTTACTATGGTATACTATTTATTTATTATTTATTTGTTCACTGTTATATTACAGAGAACAAGGACATTGGATACAATTGCTATGGTATGAAAAGGGGTAGGATTAACTAAACTCTGCTTCTTCCTACTCCTTTTCGGACATGCTGTAATAAAACAACTGGAATTGTGTGATGCATTACATTGTATCGAAATAAACTGAAACTGAACTGAACTAAATTCACACTCAAGATTTAGATAAAAAATTGCCATAAGGTTGCTTTATTTTTTAAATTTTGGATAGGTTGATGCAGTAGATAACTTTGTTGAGGATATCCTTGCTGAACATGTTTTATCTGCATTTTATAACAACTAAATAAACCACAGAATGCATCTAAATTGCTGTACATAAGATAAACGTCCTCCATGTTTCGCTATTTATCTCTTTCGCCACACGTTGATCAGCTCCCTTGTAGCCTCACCTCTTATTCCCCCACGGCTGCCCTGGAGCAAGAGAAGCTGCCGATGCAGCAGCGCTATGACAGAGTCGGTATATTGATAGAGACATTTTTATAATGGCACAGACAGTGTATAATGATGAGGGGAGTATGCGGCAGCACTGCAGCTAACAAGGGTCTGGTGGGGTATTAAGTATGCATGAACCTCACACATAGCTGCACCACTCACACACAGGCAAGAAGCCGCACACACAATTATCTGGTTCTAACACCCAAAATATTTCAAAGAAAAGGGGAGCGATGGAATTGTCAGTGGGGGCTACCAGCGGTGCTGTGTGTTGGACATGAATTAATCATGACGGATACCTGTGATGTTTCACTACAATTGCTGCTGTTATGATTGACAGTGATGCTTGGAAGGCATCGCTTTGCAGCAAAAAGTCAGAAAAATGTGTTAGGGTCAAGTACAGTTCACAGACAAATCCCCGCTGCAGCATTTACAGCCTGAGCAGCGTGGCATTCCCTCAATGTCCCACGCAGTACACTGATTCCAGCTTATAATTTACGTTCAACTAGTAAAAAGAAACCTGACGTGGGATTTCAAAGACTTTCACTTCCACTTGTTTAAAGGCAGCTCAAGGCTTAAAGGCAACAGCTTGCAGGGTTTGAATTGTATAGGCGGAGATAAAAAAACAAGGTTCCCCAGGTCAGTAATCGAACGAGAAGGCTACGGTCCAAAAACAGAGTTTAAACTGTAAAACAGGCTGTAGACAGCTGTTGATGTTTATACAGAAAACCTTATGTTATGTCCCAGTTTGATGAATAACAGACTCGTAAAATGGAAAACCTGGTAAATCAGAATCAGAATCAGAAATACTTTAATTATCCCAGAGGGGAAATTAAGATTTTCAGCCCAATCCCATTCAAGAGCAGACAAACATTACAGGGAGACAGAACAGGATCGCTGACGGGTCTGTCAACTTCTGGCTCTGCCAACTTCCGGCTCCCTTTAAAAAAACAGTCTAAGCCTGGGTCTCTGGAGAGGGGGTCCAGACTGAGGTCCAGGGGGAAAAAAACTCATAGCCATAGCACACATAAACGTGTGTAAGAGGGAAACATCAAAGAACATTAAAGACATTAAAAGAGCAGAGCTGATGCAACCAGCCATTTCTACACATAGCCACAAAAGTAAAACAACAACAACAACAAAAAACATATACACTGTGGTGGCCTCTGCGGTGTTCCACGCCATCGTCTGCTGGGGTGGAGGGAGCATGGCCGGAGACAGGAGCAGACCCAACAAAGCAACCAAGAGAGCCAACTCCACCCTCGGCCGCCCACTAACTCTCGGCCAGTGTCCAGTCTGCATGGATGAGCGAGGATACGTCCAAGGAGACCGATGCGTCCGATACCTGCTCATTCAGCCAAGACACTGTGAAGCTTGTCCGTCCCGGCGCTCAGCGCAAGCTCCGCAGCCCTGTCTCTTCATCTGCATCTCCTCCAGTCTCTCCAAATGGACTCTGGTGTGGCAGAGACACAGCAGCTGGTCTCCATGACCAAAAGGCTCCCGGGAGGCAGATCCAGAAGTTCACAAAAAAGCACAGCAGAAGTCACGAAAGTGCCACCCCTTGTCGCACAGTCCCAAAGGGTCCCAAACCAAAAGGCAAAAAAAAACACATGAAAACAAGAGGGAAACATCAGGAACACAAAAGAATGACACAAGAACACAGAGCTCCTGCCATCAGCAGCCACTACTCTAAACTAAAGAAATAAGGAACTGATTAAGAAGTCGTTCATTGATAGTTAAGAAGTAATCAGTGGCGAGCCCCGTCTTGCATGAAGAATGTTCCTGTCTGATGTGGGCGTTGTTGTTCTGCACTCCAGGATCCAGAGACAGCAGGAGAAATGCAAGTAAAAAAACATTTTTTTTGGAAAAACAAAACAGAAATATTGCAGCACGGAAGTGCACAAAAGAAGCGTAGGTAAAGCCATGCAGCAGGTTGCGGTTCCAAGCAAACATGATGAGAAGCAGCCTGATTGGCAGCCAGGTACAGGTGTCCTGATTGCTCATCAGGGACAGGTGAGGGATACAGCGCTCAGACTATAGTGGTGGAAAATGGAGGAAAACAGGAAGTGGGGGAAAAAAGATTGCTGGACAGGGGATAAAACAAAATACATACAACTAACAATAACTGTCATGTGAGGTCATGACAAAGAAGCGCATAGGGCACTTAGTATGAAATGTCACTGCAAACATGTTCCTCGGCTCCTCCTGCTCCTTTGCTGATAAGAATATAAATGTCACGATCGGCTTAGTTGGAGAAGGACCCCAACGCAGAGCAAAAATTAAAAAGGAATAATAACAAAAAGAGCACTCAAAAGGAGTGAGGAAAAAAAACACTTGGGATGTACACTTACGATGTGAGAAGCAGAAAAAGCACACAGAAGGTGTGGAGATGTAACAGTTAACACCACACAGCAATGCTGGGACTGAGCCACAGGGTACGAGAAGCGTGAGTGGAGCCAAAGCAGATGAGAGGAACACGACTGGAAGGGTTAAACATAAGGAATCTAATGGCGCCGAGTGAGGGAACTGGAGAGTTTAGGTCAGGGGTGGGCAATTAATTTTTACCGGGGGCCGCATGAGCAACACGAGCACTGCTGGAGGGCCACATCGACAATATTTCAATTAAATTTTGCTCAATATTATTTTTGATATATACCGTAAGATTAATAATATTAATAATGATAATAATAATACTTTCATTTAACCTAACTTAACTTTATACCAAAAGCACTGCTTTGGAAATCATTTGTACCCCTTTCAGAGATCACATTTAGTTCCCCTTAAACATCCTCATGTTGCACAATGAAATGTAAGCATAGGATGAAGTGTGCATTCCTGTAACTTTCTCTAGTAACAGCATTCTATGATTAATATAAATAAATTAACATTAATAATAAATGACAGTAAAATAAGCACACGTATGACTGAGGAGTCATAGTGTAACTTTGTTTGGTGTTTGAGTTGTCCGACTTTTTGTGTGGCCATAAACGCACCAGTGGTTTAGTGGTATGCGTGTTGGTGACAAATGACAAGTTGGTTTTGGCCTGGTTTGTACGGCAGAAAATGACTAGTTTTTCGAGATAGGAGTGTTTTACTCATGTTTTTGGTGTGGTTTTGGCCGAATATAAACAGTTTTGCTCAATAAAGTGATCGATATAATTCCTGGCCTCGAAACATCTCGATAGACGTTACAATAATTGAACGGTGTTCAATTGAACGGTGTTGACGAACACCGTTAGGGCCGCTTGTTGTCACTGTCACTCAAAGTTGCATTGCAAAATTACACAGAATAAATGTGTTTATTTTGTTTAGAATTCAGATAGGATTTGATTTGGTGCGCGGCATATATTTGCTGTGCGCAGAGGACGCTTGAGCAGTGCGCAATTGCGCAGGCGCGCACCATGTCTTGTTGAAAACACGGCATTCGTCATCAACTTTTCTCTTTTTAGCGTCTCGGGTGTAAACCGTGCATCACTTGTCGCTGTGCACCTTCACTCACAGGTCACACACATTACATACACCCATAAATAACACTTTTCAAAATAAAAGCAGCACGGTTGTATTGCGCGCACGACATAGATGCTTTTTCAACTTTCTTTTGTAATTTGTGATTGCAGCTGTTCAAATTCACTCACAATCACGCACGCGCATACGTCCACACGGAAGTAAAACAAATAACGCTTTTCAAAACAAAAGCAGCACCGTTGTATTGCACACTCGACATAGATACTTTTTAAAATTTATTTTGTAATTTATGATTGGCCTCACGCGGGCCGGACAGGGACGCACAAAGGGCCGGATGTGGCCCGCGGGCCGCAGAATGCCCAGGTCTGGTTTAGGTAGTCAAGAGGTAATGAGCATCAGGTGTCTGTGGCCCGTGATCCAGAAACCAGGCACTCCAACAAAAAGAAGAGCTGCCAGATCATGACAATAATGGAAAATTTCCCCAGACATTTTGATTGTCTCCTTTGGCACACAGCGTTAGGGCTGGTCTCACAAACAATCTCACAAATGATCACGTTATTGAACTATGTATTTCCCATTCATTTGTTTTAGTACAAATATGCATCTAATTAAACAAAAATGTTATTAAAAAAACAAAAAATAGTTTCACATAAAAAAAGGTGAAAAAATGTGTGGTGGTTAGGAACCCAATTTAACTGGGGACGCCCCTGGCACCACCACTAAGAAGTAAGCACAAATTACAGTAGCTACTAAACACGCTAAATGTGAACAACGGCGCACTACCACACTCTTTTCAGTTGATTGCCTTCTGCATCCTTTGTTCCCGCCTGATTGGGTGATCAGCCACAGCCGTGATGTGCCCTGCAGGTGTTTCACATCACTGATAAAGACTCAAATACTGACTAACATCTTGAATGACCTTCACTACTTTAAAAGCTGTCGCTGACATACTGACATCAAAACTACCAGCTCTACATCACAGACAGCGTCAGGCACCTCTGTTACTTGCAGATAAATATCTTCGTTCCCTGTGTGATCGCCAAGTTCTAACAGATTTAAGACTAAAAGACTTAAGTTTCTGTGCTTTCCACATTTTTCCTTTTAAAAATAAAACACAAGCCCCAGAAATGTATCAATAAGTCTTTGGGCGTACTCTGCAAGAAAGATTGGTTTAACTGTTGTAATCCCTTACACCGGGGGTCAGCAACCCGCGGCGCTAGAGCCACATGCGGCTGTTTAACTCCACCCTAGAGGCTCCCTGGACCTCTTTCAGAGATGTGTGAAAATGGAAAAAGATGAAGAAAAAAAAAAGTTTTTTGTTTTAATATATTTTCTGCAGGAGAACAAACATGAAACAAACCTGCCTAATTGTTAGAAATCCCACTGTTCATGTTATACATGCTTCACTGATGAGAGTGTTTGTCCTACTAATTTTAGCGATCCTTGAACTCATTGTAGTTTGTTTACATGCACAACTTTCTCCGATGCTGCCACAGAAAGACATGTTTTATGCCACTCCTTCTTTGTCTCATTTTGTCCACCAAACGTTTGTGCGTGAATGCACAGAGGTGAAGTTTGTTGATTTTATTGACATGTTGGAGTGCTTATCAGGCATATTTGGTCAATGTATGACTGCAAGCCAACCGATGCTAACATGCCATTTAGGCTAACTGTATGTACATCATTATGCCTCGTTTCAAGGTATATTTGAGCTCATTTAATTTCCTTTACTTATGTCCTCTGTGTATTTAATTTATATTTGCATATCTCATGACACATTATCTGTATGTAATATTGGCTGCATTTCTCATAGTTCTTTGTGGGCCATATTGTTCCAGACCACAACAAACGTTATCCAGCTAGCAAAGATTGTAATAAGTCCATTAGAAGAAGACAGCCTGCTGTTTCCTTAAACAAGGACACACATCTATACCTTTGGCCATTCTGAGCCAGTTATTTCCAGAAGTTATCTCATCCTGTGATAAGCCTCTATTTTACTAATGATTTCCAATGTTGCAAACATGTGTAGAATAGAAATTAAAATACTACATTTCTGTCAACGAAGATTTGCGTCAGTCTTTGATAATAGGCTAATATAACTAATACAGACACTTACATCATGTGTTGCCTTCATTATAACACTTATATAGGACTTTAAATATTTTGTGGCTCCAGACAGATTTTTTTGTGTAATTTTGGTCCAATATGGCTCTTTCAACATTTTGGGTTGCCGACCCCTGCCTTACACGTATGTGTGTTATTGTCCAAAGAAGTATTGCCAAACATGTCCAATACACTGATGTCAATTTTATACCAAATTTTTAAAAAAAAAAAGCTACGCTCCAAAAACATAATTGTTCATTGTTTGCTCCTGCATTAACATTTTGTGTTATTCAAATGTAGAAAACACAACAACAGATGACATTGTAGAGGTTTTACTAAATGACCGAAGGGTTAAACAACTGTTGCCGGGTTACCAATCAGGTGTTAGCCCCGCACACTGACTTTGACGGCTGAGTTTGATGAATACAATGATTTCATTAAGCACTGACTATGGCCAAATTGGCCAAAATGTAAAAAAATGATATACCATAAGTGTACGTTATATGACACATAAATAATGAACTGAGAACGTGCCTGGTATGTTAACGTAACATATTATGGTAAGAGTAACTCAAATAACTATAACATATAGAACATGCTATACGTTTACCAAACAATCTGTCACTCCTAATCGCTAAATCCCATGAAATCTTATACGTCTAGTCTCTTACGTGAATGAGCTAAATAATATTATTTGATATTTTACGGTAATGTGTTAATAATTTCACACATAAGTCGCTCCTGAGTATAAGTTGCACCCCCGGCCAAACTATGAAAAAAACTGCGACTTATAGTCCGAAAAATACGGTAATGAACTTAATAATTGACTTACCTATTAAAAGTAATTTAAAAAAAACAATTTAAGGACACATATAATAACATATTTATGTTTTGAAATCCAATCACAGTATAATTAATGACACATTTAAGTAATTATTTAAAGATGTGTTTAATTTTGTCCTATTTGACCCTCTATATCTTCCTTGTAAATGTATTTGGTAATCAAATATGAGCGGTCATGAAAGGCAAAATATTTGCCGCTGGAACAGAGATCTAGACATGCAGGGCACCTCCGCAAGCCCTGTGGAGTGTGCATTACCACTGCTGTAAAAGACGAGACGTGGAAGCGTGCGGAACAACTCCACAAGCCCAGTCTTTGACGAGCGGGTGTCATGACTAGAGAAAGAACTCAAGCTTAGAGAAACTCCTGCGTACCCTTCACCAATTAGGCCTGTGGCCTAGTGTAAAAAAAAACAAAAAACTACAAAAGAAGAAAAAATACATCAAAAAGACATAATGTAATGGGGAAAAAGCTAAAATATTCATACTAATAACTAATACGATTTGTCTTTGAATATATGTATCAACAAAAATCGTAGTCTTTTAAAAAAGTTAAATGCAGGTTTCATGGAAAATTATGCAAATTGGAAGATGCTGTAACCACCCTCCTCCCCATGCTACCCACCACCACAAATAGCTTGCCGTCCTGATGATGATTTATTAACCATACAGTTCATTGGCTATTATAATAGTATTTCATTTACGAATTAGTACTTAAACGCGTTGCAATTGATTTCCACTCTCATGCTCCAGGTAATCAACGCCATTGAGCAGGACTTCCGGCTGCCAGCTCCTATGGACTGTCCAACAGTGCTTCACCAGCTGATGCTGGACTGTTGGCAAAAAGACAGGAACGCACGGCCAAAGTTCCCGGATGTTGTCAACATGCTGGACAAAATGATACGCAACCCTGCGTCCCTGAAAGCAGGCACCAACAATGTTGCTACGGGGTGAGGAAAGATGAATGGGAAAACATACACTGACTGGTTAAAAACGTATTTTCTTACATTTCCACATCTCTCCTCTGCCAGCCCGTCCCATCATCCTTTGTTAGATCGTGGTGCTCCAGATTTGAGCAGGCTGAGCTCTGTAGAGGACTGGCTGGCTGCACTGAAGATGACCCAGTACAGAGACTCCTTCCTGGGATCAGGCTTCACCTCCTTGCCGCTCGTCACTCAAATCACTGCAGAGTATGTCTTCTCTTTTAAGTGCCTCTTTTTTGCGCTCTGTCTGCCTCTCACTGTGTGTGTTTCACACTGTTCCCCTGCCAAGTGTGCATCTTGTTAGTAGGAGATCTGGCTGGTGGCTGGTCCATGAGTGCATCTGCCTGCCATTCCGAGCCATCCCCCCGGCTGTCTGCAAGCGTCCATCCCTTCTCTCTTTCAATATCATTGTGCAACTGCCACCACTCTTCATGAATTACTCTCATTTCTAAATAATTACTATTCACTGTGTGTGTCATCTTCACTTTAAGACTATTCATCGTTAATGTCATGCTGCTGCTTTTGTTTACTCCTATTTATTGGTAGTACATTTATAGAAACACCCTAAATAGGAGACACAGGCGCAAAATTTAGAGAGGAAAAAATACAGAGTAGTGCGAGTAGAAGTTGTGGTGATCATAATGTTAGTATTGCAATAAATCTCTCTAAGTGTGTTAATGCAGATTAATCTATCATCCATAATAATCTGATTAAACACAATTAACCCATCTGCAGCGCAAAATGACTCAAAATCCCGGAAACACATCTGGCAACGCATTTTGAGCAATCTGTCCAAGTTGTGTTACTGTCACGCATGTGCACATGTGCACTTTATCTGGTATAGTGACAGGCTGCAGAACCAAAAAAGTCAATGTAGAAAACTCTAAACACTGACTCCATTGGAAAATACCACTTTAATAAAACAAAAGGTGTAACAGCTCCACATTAATGTGGATAAATACATTTTAATGACTTTTTTTTTTTTTAAATAAACGTTTTTGTCAACATGATGTTTGATAAACACATTAAAGGCCTGCTGAAATGAAATTTTCTTATTTAAACGGGGATAGCAGGTCCATTCTATGTGTCAAACTTGATCATTTCGCGATATTGCCATATTTTTGCTGAAAGGATTTAGTAGAGAACATCGACGCTAAAGTTCGCAACTTTTGGTCGCTGATAAAAAAGCCTTGCCTGAACCGAAAGTAGCTTGACGTCACAGGTTGTGGAGCGCCTCACATCTGCACATTGTTTACAATCATTCCCACCAGCAGCGAGAGCGATTTGGACAGAGAAAGCGACGATTACCCCATTAATTTGAGCGAGGATGAAAGATTTGTGGATGAGGAAAGTGAAAGTGAAGGATTAGAGGGCAGTTGAAGCGATTCAGATAGGGAAGATGCTGTGAGAGGCGGGTGGGACCTGATATTTTTTCATATAGGCGACATATTGATAAGGCAATATTTTCTAAATTGAGAAAAAAAAAGCAGCAGTTGACACAAATCAACAAATCAATTGAATGTGTTTTAATCAACCCCTGAAGTTATCCAGCAGCTTTGAAATTATAAAATAATTATGCTGAATAGACGATACGTGTAATATTTTTATATCTGACAGTCCATACTGTACGTGTTGACACGCACACGGATGGAGGATTCTCTCTCCATCGTTTGCATGTGCAGCGCGATGACTTCATTTCTCACCGCCATTTGTGCGTAACTGTGCCAGTTTTCACATATTTATAGATGTGCTAAATATAAACGCAAAACAGCGGTCACAGAACAGTCACATCACTTTACGAGTGCTGAATGTTTATATCTGCATCTACTGCACATGTGCTTTATATACATACAGGCAGAGATGCTAAATGGATTGCACTCTTTATTTTGATCATTTAAGAGATGCAATCGTCTGCACAATGGTTTAGTAGATCAGCTTTGCATGTGCTGTCAAGTTTGCACAAGTTTTAAAACACGCAAACTTTTAGTAGCTCAGGCCCTAAGTGTATATTTATTCCCTTCTTTTTTCAGACTCTTTGCTCATGCAAAATAAAACACCCAATTTAAATGAAAGATAAATTATATTCAATAATGAATAATTAAAGGCCTACTGAAATGAATTTTTTTTATTTAAACGGGGATAGCAGATCTATTCTATGTGTCATACTTGATCATTTCGCGATATAGCCATATTTTTGCTGAAAGGATTTAGTATAGAACAACGACGATAAAGATTGCAACTTTTGGTATCTGATAAAAAAAAGGCTTGCACCTACCGGAAGTAGCGTGACGTAGTCAGTTGAACATATACGCAAAGTTCCCTATTGTTTACAATGATGGCCGCATGAAGTGAGAGAAATTCGGACCGAGAAAGCGACAATTTCCCCATTAATTTGAGCGAGGATGAAAGATTTGTGGATGAGTAAAGTGCAAGTGAAGGACTAGTGGGGAGTTGAAGCTATTCAGATAGGGAAGATGCTGTGAGAGCCGGGGGTGACCTGATATTCAGCTGGGAATGACTACAACAGTAAATAAACACAAGACATATATATACTCTATTAGCCACAACACAACCAGGCTTATATTTAATATGCCACAAATTAATCCTGCATAAAAACACCTGCGTGTTTGTTATGCTAGCTCCTAGCTCCTCTGCTAGCTCCTAGCTCCATAGAACACGCCAATACAATTCAAACACCTGATCAACACACACAATCACTCAGCCCAAAAGACCGTTTACCTAACCCAAGGTTCATAAAGCTTATATATTTTTAAAAAGTTACGTACGTGACGCGCACATACGGTCAAGTTATCGAATGTTTAGCAGCCAAGGCTGCATACTCACGGTACCTGATATTCAGCTGGGAATGACTACAACAGTAAATAAACACAAGACATATATATACTCTATTAGCCACAACACAACCAGGCTTATATTTAATATGCCACAAATTAATCCTGCATAATAACACCTGCGTGTTTGTTATGCTAGCTCCTAGCTCCTCTGCTAGCTCCTAGCTCCATAGAACACGCCAATACAATTCAAACACCTGATCAACACACACAATCACTCAGCCCAAAAGACCGTTCACCTAACCCAAGGTTCATAAAGCTTATATATTTTTAAAAAGTTACGTACGTGACGCGCACGTACGGTACGGTACGTGTTATGCTAGCTCCTAGCTCCTCTGCTAGCTCCTAGCTCCATAGAACACGCCAATACAATTCAAACACATGATCAACACACACAATCACTCAGCCCAAAAGACCGTTCACCTAACCCAAGGTTCATAAAGCTTATATATTTTTAAAAAGTTACGTACATACGCAAAAAAAAGCCAAAGCTGCATACTCACAGTAGCACGTCTGCGTCTTTGTCATCCAAATCAAAGTAATCCTGGTAAGAGTCTGTGTTGTCCCAGTTCCCTACAGGCGTCTGTGTATCCAAATCAAAAGTCCTCCTGGTTAGAGTCTCTGTTATCCGAGTTCTTCCATCTTGACTGCATCTTTCGGGAATGTAAACAAAGAAGCGCCGGCTGTGTACTGTTGTGGCTGACTACGTTCGAAAAATACGTCCATTTCGCACCGACAACTTTCTTCTTTGCTTGCTTGGCTTCCTTCTCCATAATGCAATGAACATGATTGAAACAGATTCACGAACACAGATGTCCAGAATACTGTGGAATTATGAAATGAAAACAGAGCTTTTTCGTATCGGCTTCAATGTGGAAGGCATACCCGTGTTCGCCGGGCTACGTCACACGCATACGTCATCCTCAGAGGCGTTTCGAACCGGAAGTTTAGCGGCAAATTTAAAATGTCACTTTATAAGTTAACCCGGCCGTATTGGCATGTGTTATAATGTTAAGATTTCATCATTGATATATAAACTATCAGACTGCGTGGTCGGTAGTAGTGGGTTTCAGTAGGCCTTTAAAGTTAACCCACAGCAACCCTGTCACTAATCTGATTATTTTTTTAATGTAACGTTTGACAACACTAGTGATGCCTGCCTTTCCTGCATTTCCTTAGAATGACAACATAACCTCATATCTGTCCTATGTTTTCCTATTCAGAGACCTCCAGAGGATCGGAGTGTCTCTGGCAGGACACCAGAAGAAAATTCTTACAAGCGTTCAGTCAATGAGACGCCACATCGATGACCAGTCTCCGACTGAATCTGTGTAATTGCCATCTTCAAAACTGGTTGGTCTCCAGTCCTCTGGCAATTGGGGGTTCACCTTTGCACGCTTGTTTTTAAGCTATGACTGCAGCCGTGCACACATACTGTCCACTTGGTCCCTTTCCTTTTATAATCAGACTTCTGTTTTATTCTCTGCTCTTCCATTTAGCATCAGAGATCAATACCAACTTAGGAAGCGATTAAAAGCACATTGGCAAGAGCCAATGTACTGTAAGGTCAGCATGATCTTGAAGTGGTGGAATAACGACAGGCATCCTTCCAAACCCTGATCTGATCTGCCCTGAAAAGACTGCGATCATAAAAACGTGTTTCCCTTCGTCTATCTTTCCACACAGCAGTTTTTACCAACTGAACAGTTTGCTACTTAAGCAGGAATCACACCAACGTAGGAAAATGTCCATGAACAATTGTGTGGTGTTGTGTGAACAACAAAAACAGGCCAAAGAGCCTTTTTAAGTGTTTCTTGTGTACACATCTTTAAAAGACTACTTAATTGTCTCTGTGACAACTGCCACGGTTGAAAGAACCCAAAGTTTAAAGGGACTGTGTCAATCTATCTTCATATTGAAGAGTCTGTACATATTCGCCTAAGGGATGTTTATTTCCTGTTTCCTGATTTGTTGATAATTATTTATACCGTTCTTTTCCTAAGAAAAATGAAACAAAACGCTTCATACAACCCCTGGTTAAAAAAATGTAATCACTTGACTTGGAGGGTGAACGTTGAGTGGTTTAATTTTGAAGAAAAAAAACAGATAGCCATTGTGACACAAAACTATAGTCATTTCAACTGGCAACTGTCTGAAACACTAAAAGTAAACACAAATATACAATGTGGTAATCAGTAACAGTTTCATTTTGACATGTATCATGGATTGATAGAAATCATAGCTCCAACACCAAAAACGTTGATTTAAATAAAGAAGAAGATTATCAAACTTCTTCAAGAATGTAAAGGATGTTGATTGTTCACAGTCAGCTGTGTGTAAAATCTGGGCCAAGTACAAACAACATGGGAAGGTTGTGAAAGGCAAACATACTGGTAGACCAGGTAAAACATCAAAGCACCAAGACAGAAAACTTAAGCAATAAATATGTCTGGAAAACAGAAAATGCACAGCTAAACAAACGAAAAACAAATGGGCAGAAACTGTCTTCACGGTCTGTTTACTGAACTGAAAGAACACAGAAAAGCTAAACCAATCCACTTTTAACACCTTGACAGAAAGAAACAAGGTTACATTGGACTAAGGAAAAGCAGTCGTGGACTGTGGACACGTTACCTTTGCAGTTTGGACACTTTTCTTATTCCTTTAACGGAAAGGATGTTTGGGGATGATGACATCATTTTTCAAGATAATAATGCATCTTGGTATAGAGAAAAAACGGTGAAAACTTCCCTAGACGAAAGATACATAAGGTCAATGCCACCCATCCATCTTCTTCCACTTATCCGAGGTCGGGTCGCGGGGGAAGCAGCCTAAGCAGGGAAGCCCAGACTTCCCTCTCCCCAGTCGCCTCGTCCAGCTCCTTCCGGGAGATCCCGAGGCGTTCCCAGGCCAACTGGGAGACATAGTCTTCACAATGTGTCCTAGGTCTTCCCGTGGCCTCCTACCGGTCGGACGTGCCCTACACACCTCCCTAGGTAGGCGTTCGGGTGGCATCCTGACCAGATGCCCGAACCACCTCCTCTGGCTTTTCTTGATGTGGAGGAGCAGCCGCTTCACTTTGAGCTCCCCCCGGATGGAAGAGCTTCTCACCCTATCTCTTAAGGTAGAGCCCCCCCACCCGGCGGAGGAAACTCATTTCGGCCGCTTGTACCCGTGATCTTGTCCTTTCGGTCATAACCCAAAGTTCATGACCATAGGTGAAGATGAGTTCGTAGATCGACCGGTAAATTGAGAGCTTTGCCTTCCGGCTCAGCTCCTTATTCACCACAACGGATCGATACAGCGTCTGCATTACTGAAGATGCCGCACCGATCTGCCTGTCGATCTCACGATGCACTCTTCCCTCACTCGCAAACAAGACTCCGAGGTACTTGAACTCCTCCACATTGGGCAGGGTCTCCTCCCCAACCCGGAGATGGCACTCCACCCTTTTCCGGGCGAGAACCATGGACTTGGACTTGGAGGAGCTGATTCTCATCTCAGTCGCTTCACACTCGGCTGCGAACCGATCCAGTGAGAGCTGAAGATCCTGGCCAGATGAAGCCATCAGAACCACATCATCTGCAAAAGCAGAGACCTAGGTCAATGCCATGGCCTGCAAATAGTCCATATCTCAATCCAATTGAAAATCTGTGTTGGAAATGGAAGAAAATAGTCCATGACGAAAGTCCAACCTGCAAAGCTGATCTGACAACAGTAATCAGAGATAGTTGAAGCAAGAGTGATGAAGTGTACTCTTTGTCACTCGTTAAGTCCAAGCCTTAGAAACTGCTAGCTGTTTTAAAAGGTGCAACAAAGTACTGGGTTGTAGTGTTTTTTGTTCATGATTCCATAATATTTTCTCCAGAATTTAGTGATTCCAAATGTTTTACTGTTGACTGAAACTTCCAGACTACAACTATTTTTATTTTTATTTTTATTTTATTTTAGTGTTTCTTAAAGCCAGAAAGTTGCCGTTTGACGGAAGCTTTGTGTCATGTCGGCTATCTGCATTTTTTTTCTACAAAATCAAACAACTGAAAGAACATTCTCCAAGTCTGGTGATTCCATACATTTTTCAGGAGTTGTAGTTTTTTTCGATGCATTACGTGACGCCATGATCAGATCACCTCTTCCATGCAAGGAGCTCGCAAGGCCTGGCCTGCTTAGACAAGTAATTCATAAAATTAGCCCAAGTAGGGTCTAAGTGGAGCTAATTATAGATCAGAAAAAGGAAGTACTTGGTATAAAAAAAAAAAAACGGAAAGATCACAGCAGGTTGGAAGGAGGGAAAGAAAAAATTAAGGAAGCGATTAAATCGACGGAATTATAGCGTGCACACAACACAACATTGTGTGATTTGCTACAAAATCTGCACCTGAATACGCCACAAGCAACATGCACATCTGCTGTCAAATCCCGTTTCTTCCACATGTACAGCTTCCATCCATTTTTTTACTAGGCAGGAGGAGGCCTTCGCATCAAACAGTTATTTTCTACTCACGAGCCGCCCGATTGTTAGTCAATCAATCAGGAGTTGTTGTTTTTTTACAGTAATTTAGCACATTTATTCAAAATAAAAAAATCACTTGCACATAAGTATTCACAGCCTTTGCTCAATACTTTGTTGATGCACCTTTGGCAGCAATTCTAGTCTTAAGTCTTTTTGAATACGGTGCCACGTGTACAGATACATTCTGGATAAAAAGCAACGCTTCCCTTCCAACCTGATGGAGCTTGAGAGGTGTTGCAAAGAAAAATTGGGAAATTAGGAACGGGCTCAAAGATACAGTAGGTGTGCCAAGCTTGTGGCATCGTATTCAAAAAGTCTTGAAGCTGTCATTTCTGACAAAGGTGCATACTGAGCAAATGCTGTGAATACTTATGTACATGTGTATTTGTATTTTTTATTTTTTATTTGTCTTTCTCCTGAGTGCAGCTGGGATAGGCTTCAGCACCCAAATTGAATTTATCCCATTTTGGAATAAGGCTGTAACATAACAAAATGTGGAAAAAGTGAAGCGCTGTACAAAAAGGTACGAGTTTGGGGTGAAATATGTTCGACCAGAAACCTAAACCCTGTTTAGAAAATAATTCTAAATGAAGTCTAATACAACTGGTGAGCATCCATGACCTGTACTTTCAGTGTTCTTTGGGGAAATGGAACACTTCACAGACAACCTGTATTGTCGATGACTATAGCCAACACGTTTGATTAGGAAGTCACAAAGTAGTTCTCATCTGCATCTTTTTTTCAAAAGGTTTTTATGTGTATCCTGACTGAAATCAGTGTTTAGTGTTCATGACAAGCTTTATAGCTTTTTGTTATTTCTTCATGGCCTCGCAAATATTCCGAACACAACGTTTTCCACTCCCCACAAAAGCTGTACGGGTGTGAACAGATCTCTCATGTGTTGCCTGGCAACCTTAAAGTGTTAAGAAAAAACAAAAAAACTCCAGGCTGGAATTTGTTTAGATGAACTAGGAGAGTGTCAGTTACTATACACCTTTTGAAGGAACACTTTCTTTGTTTGTATGCTGGAAGGTTCCGTAGACGTGGCACCAGTAAGCTCATGGAAGACACAAACAAAAAGATGTGAAATAACGTGTGATCGGCCTGTTACTAAAAAGATTGGATTTCAGAGAGCTCACATGTCACTGTGCGAGTGAAAATAAACAACATGAGTTTTGCTGCAACAGAATATCTCAGGAATATGATGGATGTGATTTATATTGACATTGATGGGCAAATGTGATCTTAATCTCATGCACTATGTCAATCTATGTTGCATTAATTTCTCAGATATTGATATGAGTGTTTCTGGGAGAGAGAAAAAATGTTTTACGTGGACGTCAAATTCACCGAAACTCCACATCACAAAATAAGAATTTATGTAAAAAGTGTTTATGTTATGTCTGTAAGAAATGTCTGCTTGTATCTTCCAGTTTAGTTAAAAAAGTTGAGAGCTTTGCCAGTCTTGAAATAACACCAAACAACATTGTTGAATGTATGTTTTTTTAACGTGCTTTATGCTTGTAAATATTCTCTATTATCACTTGTATTCACAGAGCACTGAATCTATCCCAACTTCACAGTTCTTGTCTTAATTGACTGAGTTCATGCGCAAAGACTTACATCAGGGGTCCCCAAACTTTTGGACCCAGGGGCCGAATTGGGTTAAAACAATTTGGCCGGGGGCTGGGCTATATATATATATATATATATATATATATATATATATATATATATATATATATATATATATATATATATATATATAATTAGTGTGTATATATGTGTGTGTATATATATATATATATATATATATATATATATATATATATATATTTATATATATATATATATATATATTTATATATATATATATATATATTTATATATATATATATATATATATTTATATATATATATATATATATTTATATATATATATGTATGTATATGTGTATATATATATATGTATGTATATTTCTATACATATATGTGCATATATATAAGTGTATATATGTATGTGTATATATATCTATATATATATATTCCTCGCGCACTAATTGACTGCAAGAGTGCACACTTGATGTCACGTTATGGATGAAAAAATGCATTTTTAGACCTTATGATTTGCCTGAGCGGCTAGGAGACACTGAGCGTAACAAGCAGTAGAAAATGGATTAGAAAGGACAGATTAAAAATATATATATATTAAAGAAAGAAACATTTTTTTTTTATTTTTTTTTTTTTAACTTGGGACTTACCACGGGCCGGATTTTGGACGCTGGTGGGCCGGATGCGGCCCACGGGCCGTAGTTTGCGGACCCCTGGACTAGATAAACAGCGCTAGTCTGAGGCGATGGTGTAGCTGGGACCCAAATATTTCTCCTCTTAGGTAGTGACATAACCCAACAATAGTTGTTTCAGTCTTTTGGGATTTTCCAGTATAGCTTCCACAGTTGTTTTGCATCTCAAAAGAATAAAACAATTTTTTTGTTGAGGCATGCCATCACCTTACAGTGTAACTCCTTGGGTCCTACACCATCCCCTGAAACTAAAACTCTCATATCTCGTTTGTTTTTTTTGTTTTTTTAAACCGGTTCTGTCCAGCCATATGGGCAAATAACATTGTGGATGTAAGTGCAAAGAAATGCACCTGGGGATAGGTTGATTGTCAACACTAAATGTTGTCTACCTGCGCGACCCCAAGAGGGAAAAGCGGTAGAAAATTGGACGGATAGATGTGTCTAAATGCACGTATCTGCTGTACAGATTTACTTTACAAAAATAGAAGTGTGGGACACTTCTTATGTTGCATTATTTGTCTTTAACTTTATTACATGTTTAGATCTATTTTGTGTTTGCCGCCACCGAACCGGATCAGGAGGGGATAGAAAAAAAGAAAACAGACGGGGGAATTGTGGCGACAAGACAGAGCGAGACAACAACAAAATCATACCAAAATTCTTTAAAAAAGTAATTAGTGAAGTAACAGTAATAATACAGTATTGGCAATGAATTACACTGTCCTATCTAGTATTCGCGCATGAACCAATAAAGTGAGGCAAAATGTATTTCCAAACAGACCAGTTGTGATCAATTCAATACCCCGATTGAATGATGTGTTTGATATTTTGCAAATTGAAAGCTAATTTGTTAACATCAGCCTATTTGATGGTTGACCAGGTATCCTGTATCACAACACTTCTGTTGTATGTTGTACAAAAACTGAAGCACTGTTATGTTCATATGAAACTATTTTTCGTCACCTTGAACATTATGTCTCACCGTGATGCAACTGCACAAACAAACTGCAACCTTACAGGAAACCATTTTGATACCCTTTAAAGCAGGGGTCCCCAAACTACGCCCGCCAGCGTCCAAAATCCGGACCGTGGGAAGTCCCAAGTTCAAAAAGAAGAAGTCATTATTATTATTATTTTTTTAAATCTGTCCTTTCTAATCCATTTTCTACCGTTTGTTACTCTCGGTGTCTCCTAGACTATCAGGCAAATCATATTGGGGACGGCGTGGCGTAGTGGGTAGAGCAACCGTGCCAGAAACCTGAGGGTTGCAGGTTCGCTCCCTGCCTCTTACCATCCAAAAATCGCTGCCGTTGTGTCCTTGGGCAGGACCCTTTGCCCCCGGTGCCGCTCACACCGGTGAAATGAATGATAGGTGGTGGTCGGAGGGGCCGTAGGCGCAAATTGCAGCCACGCTTCCGTCAGTCTACCCCAGGGCAGCTGTGGCTACGTGAGTAGCTTACCACCACCAGGTGTGAATGATTGATGGGTTCAGAAAAACATGTAAAGCGACTTTGGGTACTTAGAAAAGCGCTATATAAATCCCAGGTATTATTATTATTATTATTATATTGTCTAAAAATGCATTTTCCCATCAATCATCGCTGCAGTGTCGGGCGAGCGCGTGGCAAGTGCACGCTCTTTCAGTCAATTAGTGTGCGAGGAATATATATATATATATATATATATATATATATATATATATATATATATATATATATATATATATATATACACACATATATATATCTACTGTATATATATATATATATATATACAGTATATATATGTGTATATATATATATATATATACAGTATATATATATATATATGTGTATATATATATATATATATATATATATATACACATATATATATATATATATATATATATATATATATATATATATATATATATATATATATATATATATATATATATATATACACATATATATATATATATATATATATATACACATATATATACTCTATATATATATGTATATATATATATATATATATATACACTTTATATATACTGTACATATATATATATATATATATATATATATATATATATATATATATATATATATATACAGCCCGGACCCCGGCCAAATTGTTTCAACCCAATGCAGCCCCCGAGTCAAAAAGTTTGGGGACCACTGCTTTAAAGCCCCAGTACAGTACAGTACATTTTTGTGCAAAGCATTTTTAAAAGACATGTCTTAGTCCTAAAATTAATAATCAAGCAGTTATTACCTGATGAATCAGTGGTATCCAAAGTGAGGCCCGGGGGTCATTTGCGGCCCGCAGCGCGATTTTTATTGGCCCGTGACACATTCTATAGACAAACTAAACAGGTACCAAATTAGAACCAAAAACTCAATCAAATTAGAACAAAAAACTATGAAAAATTAAACGGGACCAAATCCCCCCAAAATGGGACCTGAAAACCAAAATGGCCGACAACCTGAGCGTCTTACTGTATAAGGTCTTTGATGATTTCCGTGTGTCCGGTCATGAAAAAGTGTACACATTTCTTGTAAGACATATGTTTTTGAGTGTACTAAAGCCCTCAAAAGCGCACGGTATAATAGCAATATTAGTAAATACAAGCTTACTTCAGAGCACAGTTAACATAAATACAAATAAAATCATTATTAAAATAATCATGAATGATTTTATTGCTTTGTTATTTATAACACAAAGCTAAGATGTAGAAGTGTTTTTCAAATGTTAGCACATGTTCACCTACATTGTTTTGGTTTGAGTATTTTTTATAATACAAAATGTATAAAACGGCTCTCGCATACTTCAATTTGTCTCTATGTGGCCCTCGCTGGAAAATGTTTGGACACCTCTGTGATAAATGGTCAATCCTCAAGTTTGTATTCTCAGAATGTGAGTAACCCTACAGGGAAAAAAAATCTGCCAGAATGTACTCATTATATTGACTATTACATTTTTTGATGGGATATCTGTTGCTTTTGGGATACATTATTGAATTAATAATAATTATTCAACGGAAAAGTTACCTCTTTACAAGAAACGAGATACATCTGAGCCTCCTGTTGTGTTTTTCATGGTGTGACACCAACCAAAAAAAACACCTATTATCTATTCTTCTAAATACTCTGGGGGCTTACTTGTTACCGGGCAAAGTTCATTGGGTTCATGGAGTCTTTGATTCGCACCAAAATAGCTCCATCATCAAAACATGTTGTGCATGTGCAGGAGTCTACTTTAATGAGCCTGTTTCTGTGCAGTATATTGATGATCATAAATACATACATTTAAATCGTACTGAACAAATATATATTGTTTTGAAAAGGCCTGCAAGGGGATGTGTCGGACAGAAGTTTTTGAGCTGAGATTGGCCGGTGCTCGTGCCTTGCTCAGTGGCACCTCGGCAGTAGATTGGAAGAGCAATTCTACTTGCAATTTTGTTTTCTCCAGAGCGGGACTCAAAACGAAGGCACTTCTGTTCCAAAGCCCGAGTCCTTATGAACTAAGGCACTGCCTGACAATTCAGCTTGCTCAAAATGTTTTGGTTTAGCATCACTGAATACATATTTCAGCAAGTGTCATGTGTTCCTCGTCTTTTCTCGACAGTAATATTCATTACTTTCACAGTATTAAAAAAAAAATAGACCGAATAATTAAAATGGTTTCTTGATGTGCAAATACGGTTTTTGCCTTTTAAATAATTACTTCCCATTTGTGTTCTTTCTAATTGTTGACTGTCAAACTTTAAAGATGCACTTTTTGTTTGTAGTATAAAAGAAAAAAACAGCTCCACGAGAGCCACGGTCTGTCTTAATATTTTTTCCTGCGATACTGTTTTAAGTGTTACTGATCAATCGGTGAAAGCATCCACTGTAATGTATAACAGCACTGTACTATAATGTGTGTATGCACATGCCTGTAAATTATTGAGTCGTGCACATGTGGAAATGTATTATACTTTGTTCAGTGTACTTGAATACATGTTTGTACATGGTGAGTGTGCAGGTTTGTGGTCGTTAACTTTTTGAATCGTACATTTACAATGCACCGTTGGTCAATAAAATCAATCAAGCTGTGAAAATCAGTGTTGAAGTTTGCAAGAAAGAAACTGAAGCAGTGTGTTATTCTTTTCTGAAAAGGTCTCATTCAATACTATTTTTCAACATTTTTTTTACTGAGTTTTAAAGGTCCCATAAGAGCATACTTGCCAACCTTGAGACCTCCAATATCGGGAGGTGGGGGGGGGGGGGTGTTTGGGGGCGGGGGGAGTGGTTATTTACAGCTAGAATTCACCAACTCGAGTATTTCATATATATTTCATATATATATATATATATATATATATATATATACATATATATATATATATATATATATATATATATATATATATATATATATATATATATATATATATATATATATATATATATATATGTATGAAATACTTGACTTTCAGTGAATTCTAGCTATATATATATATTTTTTTTTTTTTAATTTTATTTACATAGAAAAAAAATAAAAATACTTGAATTTCAGTCTTCCAGTGGCTATCCATTAGATGGCAGTATTGTCCTGTTTAACTTCTCCGTTCATGATGAGTATATAATTTCGGCCGCCATGTCTGTAATTTCCTCGTTCTTCTGCTTCGTCTCCTTGTTGTGTGCGCAGTTGTGCACTCTATAAAAGCCCTAGATGTTATGACGTCTTTGGGCAGGCAAGCTGATTATTTTGTGGGAAAGCGGACGTGAGAACAGGCTGTCCCCACTCAGTCTCAGGTCCGCATTGAGCTGGAGGGGGCGTGGCCTCCAGCTCCGGCTGAATACCGGGAGCTGGTCGGGAGAAAATCTCTGCCGGGAGGTTGTCGGGAGAGGCGCTGAATATCGGGATTCTCCCGCTAAAAACGGGAGGGTTGGCAAGTATGCATAAGAGTGTATTCATGTGTCCAAAATCCCAAAATAGCCCCAACAGGTATTTGTTCTCGTTGGATCTGATCAGTGTTGTTAAACAATCATGTTATGCTGCAAAAGAGACACTACGCACTCAAGATGTGACGTTTGTGAACGAGTCGAGTCTTTCAAATGGCTATTTTTAAGTGAACGATGAGAAGTGATTCGCAGTTGTGAGCCATTTTATATGCTAATTGGCCACTCTGCCTTCATAAACGCGCCATCTAAGGACCCTTCTACACTAAGGCTAAGACAGACAGCAGCTTTATTATTGTCCATTCTTAACATGTACAAGACACATAAGAACTGAAATTACATTTTCGGCACTATCCCACTAAGAGCAGACATACGTTACAGGGGGACAAGACGGGACCGCCAACGGATCAGCCACTTACAGCGCTCCTTAAAAAGGTGTGAAAAAGGTGACATTTTCCAGGGTAAATCCCACCTAACCTTATCCTTGTCCATACACACACAATGGTCGTTTAAGGACCCCCCCCTCCGTCCGCCTACGCAACGCAACCTAGTACGCATGCACGGAAAATGCGCACGTCTTTAGTCACCTCCAGTGTTGCTTTGTGTGCAAGTTCTTAAATTAAATTAAACTTATCTGAACAATATCCAGTGTTGTGGTATTTCAATTAACTGGAATCCAGTGTGCTGTGGTGCCCTATTGTAGTGAATCACACCTGAGCTATCATAAATTAATCAAATCTTTATTGGACATGTGAAAGTAAACAATGTGATGAAGAACATTTTACATCAGTCAATCTAGGGATCTAGATATCTGGTCAGGACACTCCTCATTCTTTTTGCCTTCACCTTCATTGTTCATTCGTTTTTGGTGACTTTATATACTCTGAACCTAGACCTTGAGTCCGCGACATACATGGCGGACAATAACTGATACAGTCTGCTTTGTCAGTCCAAATGCATTTGATATTTTCCGTAGTCTTCCCTCGACGGCCAGGTAATACAAAGCACACGCTACCTTTTTTTATTACATCCGGGGGAACCCGCATTCTCGTTGACTCTCCTTTGACAAATGGACAAAGTTTTTCGGTAAGTAGAATCAGAGCTGACCTGGACATTTGAAAGTTCTCTTGCCGTCTGAGAAGTGTTGTATCCGAAATAGCTGCAATCGCACGTTTTCTTCTCTTAAGGTTTTTGTGTGTGTTTTCCACGATAGTCTGTACATGTAGAAGAATAAGAAACACGGGCATGTCTGGGTGACTCGCCTCCATCTATCCAGTAGTTAGCTCCGGTTGTTATGAAGCTGGTTGTGGCGCGTTCTTTCTGACGTCAGTTCCTGTGTGGGGTGCGGTCTTTCTGATGTCACTTCCTCTCCGAACTCAGTTTGGAAAGAATCAATGAGTTCATACAAAGCTAAGAGCCGGAGATTCAAGAAAATACACTGCACACTTACCCGTGTAAAAAATTATCCAACGAGGGGAATCTTAAACGATGGTTTAAAGTGGCTGAATAATTATTTGTTTAGGGGGTTATACGGCTAATTGGATACATAGCCTAACTGGACAAACTAGAGCCAAAATGACCAAAAAAAGCCCAGAATGAGACAATTTAAAAGGAAACTTACAAAAATTTGGATGAATGTTCTATTTAAACATTACAGTGCAATTTTTGCATTCGAGTGTATAGCTTGGATTTACATGACGTCCCGTTATATATGTGAGGTGGTCAAGCCAGCATCTGTTCCCAATAGGTACTAGGCGCCATTTCGCCTTTCTGGAAGAAAAATGCCCTATGCTTGCGTTGTTTTTGGCTCTACGGACTGCTCAAATCGCGAAAAGGATAAACATTTTTTTCGGAGTTTCTCGAGAGGTAATCAAGAAGGGCGAAGATTTTACAACACGACAACGAGAAAAGTGGCATTAACTCCAGTCCAAGGGAGCAGAGTCGAAGAATGCACGAGTTTGCAGTGATCACGTTGTTAAAGATTTGTTTGATATACTTTGACTTTTAGTATTTCCCATTTTAAGTATTATATATATATATATATATATATATATATATATATATATATATATATATATATATATATATATATATATATATATATATATATAATGAACTAGGGATGTATACTGAGTACCGTTATTTTTAGGTACCGGATCCTAATTGGGTCAGTCCAAGTGCACGGCTGTCACATTCATTTAGGTGCCGCTGCAAAGCAAATAAAAAACATCTGCAAAGCATGAAAAAGACACGATGTAAAAGCCAATTGGAGTCAACCTGTTACCGCCCCACTTTGGCAGCCTTGGCGGAGTATAACCCTCACTGAAAACGGGTCCGACTTACTGTCGGCAACGCGGACCAAGCTCTGACCACTGATCATACAGGGAGCGGACCGCCACAATCAGACAGTCCGATACCCCACACTCTCTGAGCACTCCCCACAGGACTTCCCAAGGGACACGGTCAAATACCTTCTCAAAGTCCACAAAGTACATAGAGACTGGTTGGGCAAACTCCCATGCACCCTCAAGGACCCTGTCGAGAGTATAGAGCTGGTCCACAGTTCCTGGACCAGGACGAAAATCACACTGCTCCTCCTGAATCCGAGGTTCGACCATCCGGCGTAGCCTCCTCTCCAGTACACCTGAATAGACCTTACTGGGAAGGCTGAGGTGTGTGATCCCACGATAGTTGGAACACACCCTCCAGTTCCCCTTAAAGAGAGGAACCACAAAATCCGTATACATTTGAATTATTTATATCCAAATCCTATTTTTTAACTGCTACAATTCTTTGTTTACTTGGTAAAAACGAGGAAGCACTATAATAAAAAGGACAAACAATGTGCCAGTCTGTTGAACGGCTTTTTGAAAGGAACAGCTCCAAAGTTAAAATATGTTGTTACAAGTGATTAAAACTCATTTAGATAAATAATACCTGTTTGTTTTTTATGTTTTTGCAATGGGTAGTTTTAATTTTTGAAGACGCACTTCCTGTTGTCCAGTTTTGCTTGTAAAAGAACACACACAGATACCTTCCATGCTGAATTGTCGTAAGTTTCTCTTTACAGTACATTATAATGGTTTATTTTCAAACCCCAAAACCAGTGAAGTTGGCACATTGTGTAAATTGTAAATAAAAACAGAATACAATGATTTGTAAATCCTTTTTAACCTATGTGCAATTAAATAGACTGCAAAGACAAAATACTTAACGTTCAAACTGGAAAACTTTATTTTTTGCAAATATTAGCTTTAATGCCTGCAACGTGTTTAAAAAGAAGTGGCAAAAAAGACTGAGAAAGTTGAGGAATGCTTATCAAAAACTTATTTGGAAAATCCCACAGGTGAACAGACTAATTGGGAACAGGTGGGTACCATGATTGGGTATAAAAGCAGCTATCAAAAACACCCCTCGGCAATTTAAGAGAAATAATATTAGAAATAGAAGGA
Organism: Entelurus aequoreus; assembly: GCF_033978785.1. Taxonomy (NCBI): domain Eukaryota; kingdom Metazoa; phylum Chordata; class Actinopteri; order Syngnathiformes; family Syngnathidae; genus Entelurus; species Entelurus aequoreus. Next base: position 26,667,291 of record NC_084749.1, read on the forward strand.
AAGAATTGGCAACCAATTGGAGTCATGAAGATAAATGATTCATGTTTTATGTTTTTGCAATGGATAATTTCCGGTTTTTGAAGACGCACTTCTGATTGTCCTGATTTTGCAAGTAAAAAAACCAATATAGAAACACACACCTTCCATGCTGATATGTCATAAGTTTCATTTTACAATATTATTTAGATATAGGTGCATGTTAAAATGTGAGTTTAACCCTCAGGGAATTCTTGTCACTGTCTATTTGTTTGTCTCTGTGTGTGTCTTTGTGAGAGTGGCCGTGTTTTGGGAGTAGGCTTGGCTCCAGCTCTCAGCCTGGCACGGCTGATCCCAGTTTCCTACTCAACTCACCTGCCTGCCATCAACTCATCACCTGCAGCCTGTATACGTTTGGACTTCCTTTGGCGCGATTGCCAGATCGTTCACAGTTCTACGCGTGGTAACGCTTTTAGCCAGTTATCCTACACTTTAAAAACTGTTGCCTAGATCTAACTCAATAAAAACTGTTTGTAAGTTTAGTCAACTAATTAGTATTTTGAGTAAGGAGAACTTAATAATATGCATTTCGATTTATGCAAAAAGATTAAGTTGCGTTTACAGACAAAGAGTCATGAATTTGGAGGTTGGTTTTGGGCGCAGTGTGTCGAGTCCCACAAAAAGTATTTGAAACACCTCAAATGTTTTGGAAAGTTTGGATGGATACTCAAGATTAAGTGCATACGTCAACCCCAGAAGTAGGCAGTATGCTTTGGCCAGGTTTCCAAGATGAGTAAGGACTGGTACTCAATGATGATTCCTACTGCATTTGGCTCACCACAGATGTAGATGCTCATATTTTTCATTTTCAGGTCCTCATAGAATTGAAGCATTTTTGATGATCTGTGGCTCTGCTGTTTTTGTGTTTTTTTGCTCCTCGACTTGCCCCTGTTTTCCTCTGCCTTCAGTATTCTACCTACAGTGTGTGCCTGCCTCAGCCTGCTCTCCTGGACCACAAAGACAAGATCTACAAACTCTCTCCTTTCCCTCTTGGTTTTTTCAATAAAAACCCTTGGACTTTGATTTTACCTGTCATTTTTGCATTTGGGTCCACAAGTTATACCAATCGTGACACGCCTTCAATGTTATGAACGTTTCAGTTATTAAAGTCTTAAAAGTAAGTCCCATATAATTTATTGTTTTACTTTCGATACTTAAATATATAGACCAACTTAAGATCTGGCTGTTGAGATAAAGTTTTCTATATTTTATTTCCTATGCTATATGTTATGTTCTTTTAGTAACAATAATAATACATTTTACTTTAATTGAGTCCATATTGCAAAGGTCTGGTGGTAGTGAGTTCCAAAGAACAGGGGCTTAGCAGCTCAATGCTCGAGCCCCCTTTTTTGTCAAAGGAAACACATTGTTTGCTGTGGCAAAAGCACACACTATGCAATAATTTCCCCCCTAAAATTCAATTAATTAATTGGTCAATAGGTCAATAACTCACAACAAAATAATTTATGATTAATCATAATGGTTTAAACGTCAACCGTTTTAAATAAAAAAACAATACTTTTGGACCCTTAAGGGTCCCACTCATAAAAGTGTTAATAGTAAGTCATACATCTTTTTTGTTGTTGTTGCTTTTAACGCTTAAATCTTTAGATCAACTTTAGATCTATCCGTTTACATTAAGTTTTGGTTAATTCTTCGTTTTTGTACAAAACCCAAAACCAGTGAAGTTGGCACATTGTGTAAATTGTAAATAAAAACAGAATACACCGACCACCCCCACTCCCACCCATTTTCAATGATTTGCAAATCATTTTCAACTTATATTCGGCGTGGCGAAGTTGGTAGAGGGGCCGTGTCAGCAATCGGAGGGTTGCTGGTTACTGGGGTTCAATCCCCACCTTCTACCATCCTAGTCACGTCCGTTGTGTCCTTGGGCAAGACACTTCACCCTTGCTCCTGATGGCTGCTGGTTAGCGCCTTGCATGGCAGCTCCCGCCATCAGTGTGTGAATGTGTGTGTGAATGGGTGAATGTGGAAATACTGTCAAAGCGCTTTGAGTACCTTGAAGGTAGAAAAACGCTATACAAGTATAACCCATTTATCATTTATCATTTATATTTAATTGAATAGACTACAAAGACAAGATATTTAAAGGCCTACTGAAATGAATTTTTTTTATTTAAACGGGAATAGCAGATCCATTCTATGTGTCATACTTGATCATTTCGCGATATTGCCATATTTTTGCTGAAAGGATTTAGTACAGAAAATCGACAATAAAATTTGCAACTTTTGCTCGCTGATAAAAAAGCCTTGCCTGTACCGGAAGTAGCGTGACGTCACAGGAGGTAATATTCCTCACAATTTTCCTTTGTTTACAATGGAGCGAGAGAGATTCGGAGCGACAAAGCGACGGTTACGGTAGTAGTGGGTTTCAGTAGGCCTTTAATGTTCGATCTGAGAAACTTAACTTTTTTTGCAAATAATCTTTAACTTAGAATTTAATGGCAGCAACACATTGCAAACAAGTTGGCACAGGGGCATTTTTACCACTGTGTTACATGGCCTTTCCTTTTAACAACACTCAGTTGACGTATGGGAACTGAGGAGATCAATTTTTGAAGCTTTTCAGGTGGAATTCTTTACCATTCTTGCTTTATGTACAGCTTAAGTCGTATTTTAGGTTTCATATTGCGCCACACATTTTCAATGGGAGACAAGTCTGGACTACAGGCAGGCCAGTCTAGTACACGCACTCTTTTACTACGAAGACACGCTGTTGTAACACGTGCAGAATGTGGCTTGGCATTGTCTTGCTGAAATAAGCAGGGGCGTCCATGAAAAAGACATTGCTTGGATGGCAACATATGTTGCTCCAAAACCTGTATGTACCTTTCAGTATCAATGGTGCCTTCACATATGTGAAAGTTACCCATGCCTTGGGCACTAATACACCCCCATACCATCACAGAGGCTGGCTTTTGAACTTTGCGCCCATAACAGTCCGGATGGTTTTTCTTCTTTGGTCAGACCACAGAACACTTCCACTTTGCATCAGTCCATCTTAGATGAGCTCGGGCCCAGCGAAGCGGGCGGCGTTTCTAGGTGTTGATAAATGACTTTTGCTTTGCATAATAAGAGTTTTAATTTGCACTTACAGATGTAGCGACAAACTGTAGTCACTGACAGTGGTTTTCTGCAGTGTTCCTGAGCCTATGTGGTGATATCCTTTACACACTGATGTCGCTTTTTGATGCATTACCGCTTGAGGAAATCCAATGTCACGGGCATTCAATGTTGGTTTATTCAGATTCTCTGAACGTTTTGATGATATTACGGACCGTAGATGGTGAAATCCCTAAATGTCTTTCTATAACTTGTTGAGAAATGTTGTTCTTACACAGTTGGACAATTTGCTCACGCATTTGTTCACAAAGTGGTGACCCTCGCCCCATCCTTGTTTGTGAGTGACTGAGAATTTCATGGAAGCTGCTTTTATACCCAATCATGGCACCCGCCTGTTCCCAATTAGCAGTGGTGTGCCGTCAGGGCCAGCAAGCTGGCCTAACATAACCAGAAATCCTGATCATAATTAAAGAAGGATATCCTTCAAGAAGGGTATTTAAAGAGAAACTACATCTTGTGAGACGATGTCGGCCAACCCCGGAAGCTCGAATGGGTTCTACAGATTGTGAATTCAGATATTTTATTTCTTTATTTTTTCACGTTTATTATCCCATCCATCCATTTTTTACCGCTTGTCCTTTTCGGGTGCTGGAGCCTATCTCAGCTGCATTCGGGCGGAAGGCGGGGTACACCCTGGACAAGTCGCCACCTCATCACAGGGCCAACACAGATAGACAGACAACATTCACAGTCACATTCACACACTAGGGACCATTTAGGGTCTCCAATCAAACCTATCCCAAGGTGCATGTCTTTGGAGGTGGGAGGAAGCCAGAGTACCCGGAGGGAACCCACGCAGTCACGGGGAGAACATGTAAAATCCCCAGAGAAAGATCCCGAGCCCGGGATTGAACTCAGGACCTTCGTATTGTGAGGCACATGCACTAACCCATGTTCCACCATGCTGCCCCACGTTTAATAGGCTTTTTGCAATTTAAGTTTTGACAGTACCACATAAGATTTGTTTTTAATTGCTAATGCGGGTTTATTGATTTTTAAATGCGCCAGAAAATAACCCGTTATGTACATTGTTGGTGGGGATTCAATGCCCAGTAGTGCGTAAATGTGTTTCTGTATAGTATTTCTCCAGCAATGGAGGTCAGGTGGTGACATAAATTATGGTATTTTGAGAGGTTATCATTGAAGTCGGACATCACTGAAGGCTAGGTGGGAAACGCACGGCCGGCCACTGCCAATTAGCCTGTTCACCTGTGGGATGTTCCAAATAAGTGTTTGATGAGCATTCCTCAACTTTCTCATTTTTTTTCGCCACTTTTGCCAACTTTTTTGAAACATGTTGCAGGCATCAAATTCCAAATGAGCTGATATTTTCAAAAAATAACAAAGTTTACCAGTTTGAACATTAAGTATCTTGTCTTTGCAGTCTATTGAATTGAATATAGGTTGAAAGGGATTTGCAAATCATTGTATTCTGTTTTTATTTACCATTAACACAATGTGCCAACTTCACTGGTTTTGGGTTTTGTATGTTTTATTCCGTTTTTTGTAAAATAAACCCTCTTTTTGTTTGGCAAAACCAAGAAATATTCACTATTTTCCCTACAAAAAACTCAAACATTTGATGTGGAGTAATTGGAGCCCTAAATAGGTCGATAATTCACAAAAACTCAGATTTTGATTAATAATAACTGTTTGAGCAGTGATCGTTTTTAATAAATAACAGTTCAAGACCCTTAGATCCTTGAGGGTCCCACCTATTTAAGTGTCAAAAAGTAAGTCATAAATTAATATTTGTTTTTACTTTGAACGCTTAAATCTCTCGATCAAATTTAGATCTAGCCGTTAGTATTACCTTTTTGTTATTCTTTTATGTTTTTGTATGTTGTAGACCCTTTTTGTCAAAGAAAACATGTATTTCTTATAGAGACAACCATTAACACCATCAATGTAAAAATAACAATAACAACAATACCAATTAAACAACAATAACAACAAGGAGGTAACACACAAACTCATTAGGAGCATCTGTTACAGACCAAAGACTGTCTTTGCAAGTGCGGCCTGTGGCATATGGTGCAGAAGTGAACTACTCTTTCTCTGTCCGTACACAATGTGCACTGTCTAGCTTGAGTACTACTTAGGCTGGGATTGCTGCTGCTGCGCTCTCCTCTCTTGACCTGCAGCCCCGCTTCAGAGGACTAACTATGCTTCTGACTGCACTCTCTGCCTAGAGTCTCCCAAAAATGTGCTGCCTGTAACCTTTTTGCCATTATATGTGGGTTCAATGTTTGTGAAAACCACAAAAGCATTGTAACAGGAAATGTCCACCATATGACAAAAAAGGGTCATGACAAAAAAGGGTCTAGGGCCACTTACGTGACCTCCTCATGCAGGAGTAGGTGGTACAACTAGAATTTTAGGTGGATTTTTTTAGGTGGAACAAACTAGCAAAAAAGGTTAGATGTCATCAGATTGCATTGACTAACATTATTTTATAAACTTTGACAAACACAAAAACTAATTTCTTTCAAGTAATCATAATAAGTGACAACATTTGTGCAATACCAAAATGTAAGTATCAATACCACAGGTGAATTATACCAAAATTGATGCTAAATTGTGCTTACCTGGTCGAAATCTTCAACCTCTGGCAAATGTTCAGGTTGCATAAGTCTGGCTGCTGTCATAGTAAAATTGCTGTAAACTTCAAACATGCGTTCAAAAACTAACACTCAGCCACACCACTAATGGGAGAAGAGAAGAGCTAATCAGTCTATATTGGTTGCATAGCAAAACATGTTTTTGTGAAGCTGCAGCAGAGCATCTTTGATCTTTAGATCAAACAGGCTGTCTGGACTTTGTTGACTTGATGTAGTTTCAAGACATGCATACACAAAATATGCTTATATTTGCATGTTTGCACATACAGTATAAGCAAAGTTTGTTTTTCATAAATAATTGCATAAACTTGTAGCGTTGCACATACGACGTCCTGCAAAAGCCGCACATTTGAATGTGACTCAAATGTATGAGGGGCCGTTAGGGACATTATTCAGAATTACCTCTTACATACATTACTGAAATGCTCTCACATAAACAACTGAAATCTTTTTCTTTTATACACACTACTGAAACACTCTTATAAACACTACTGAAACACTCTTATAAACACTACTAAAACACTTATAAACACTACTGAAATACTCTTATAAACACTACTGAAATACTCTTACATACACTACTGAAACACTCTTATAAACACTACTGAAACACTCTTATAAACACTACTGAAACAATCTTACATACACTACTGGAACACTCTTATAAACACTACTGAAATGTTTTTTGTCTCACGCACACACACACACATACCTGGAATTATTTTTCACTAGTATGTATAAACGGATTTCACCCGTGTGTGTGTGTGCTTTTTACACGTGTGTGTAAGGGACAACAATTTCAGTAGTATGTGTGCAAAGATTTCAGTTATGTTTATGAGCGCATCTTACCATTGTGTATACGAGCATTTTACCACTATGTGTAAGAGCATCTTACTAGTGTGTGTGAGCGATGTTGCATTCCGGTTCCGGTATAATCCCCGCCCCTTTTCAGACAAGTTTATTTTTATTTTTTTTAAAGCCAAGTTGTGGACAAAATGTCTGCCGACAAGTAGCTTAACCGAGGCGGGAGCTCCACTTCATAATTTGAGGGCTTCAGCGGAGAATATAAGAACACTTTCAATGCAACAAGGGTCGGACTGCCGCCATGGGTCTCCCCCGCAGGACGCGGCACCTGAGCAGCCACACAGCGGTGCCTTTCTCCTCCCGACAGCCGCAGCCTGGAGCACTCGTTCCATTGCGAGTTTGCACCGCACACATGCAACGTTTCAGTTCATGGACATCGGGGCAAAAGGAGGAAAAGGTAATTAGACATTATTTATTTCTAAATGATTGTTGAATCACACGAAATGTAAGACAACATGGCATTGTAGTGAGCTACAATGGTAACATGTCGAAATGTGAGTCACGTCATGTTACGTCAGTAGCTAATCATATACTAATGATAATGGATTGCATTTATTTAGCGCTTATCATCGACTAGATAAGGGGTCCCCAAACTACGGCCCGCCAAAGTCCAACATCCGGCCCGCTGGAAAAAAAATAAAAATTATATTATTATTTTCAATCTGTCTTTTCTAATCCATTTTTTGGTGTTCCCTAGCCGCTCAGGCAAATCATATTGTCTACAAATGCATTTCCCTGTATGACGTATATTGTCTTTGCTGTTTTCATGTGGTCTGATTGTTACATTCTTATTTCAGAGTCACCACACAGCTGCATGACCATTTCAACAAGGACGGAATAAACAACCTCTGGATTCATGGAACTTCTCTGCACACAAATATATTAATTGGAATATTCAATACATTCCAGGTGGTGTGTGTGTGCGTGAGACAAAAACATTTCAGTAGTGTTTATAAGAGTGTTCCAGTAGTGTATGTAAGAATGTTTCAGTAGTGTTTATGAGAGTGTTTCAGTAGTGTTTATAAGAGTGTTTCAGTAGTGTTAATAAGAGTGTTTCAGTAGTGTTTATAAGAGTGTTTCAGTAGTGTTTATAAGAGTGTTTCAGTAGTGTTTATAAGAGTGTTTCAGTAGTGTATGTAAGAGTATTTCAGTAGTGTTTATAAGAGTGTTTCAGTAGTGTTTATAAGAGTGTTTCAGTAGTGTATGTAAGAGTATTTCAGTAGTGTTTATAAGAGTGTTTCAGTAGTGTTTATAAGAGTGTTTCAGTAGTGTATGTAAGAGTATTTCAGTAGTGTTTATAAGAGTATTTCAGTAGTGTTTATAAGAGTATTTCAGTAGTGTTTATAAGAGCATTTCAGTAGTGTTTATAAGAGCGTTTCAGTAGTGTTTATAAGAGCATTTCAGTAGTGTATGTAAGAGCATTTCAGTAGTGTTTATAAGAGTGTTTCAGTAGTGTTTATAAGAGTGTTTCAGTAGTGTTTATAAGAGTGTTTCAGTAGTATATGTAAGAGCATTTCAGTAGTGTTTATAAGAGTGTTTCAGTAGGGTGTGTGAGAGAAAAAGATTTCAGTTGTTTATGTGAGAGCATTTCAGTAGTGTATGTAAGAGCATTTCAGTAGTGTTTATAAGAGTGTTTCAGTAGTGTGTATAAAAGAAAAAGATTTCAGTTGTTTATGTGAGAGCATTTCAGTAATGTATGTAAGAGGTAATTCTGAATAATGTCCCTAACGGCCCCTCATACAAATGTGTCAGTCCACGCACGCACCCGCGCACGTGTGCGTACATGTGCACATGCAATATGTTATATGTAACCACAGCCACACAATGTCACTACCAACTCACTAACATTTTTATTACATGCAAGAATGTGAGTGAATGTTGTCTATCTGTATGGCCCTGTGATGAGGCGGCGACTTGTCCAGGGTGTACACAACCTTCCTGGGATAGAAGGACGAGCAGTAGAAAATGGATGGCTGGATGGAAGTTGTTGGCAGGTCTTTAAAATTTTCAAAGCAACTATGTGTCTAATATGAACATATGGTGTTCTAAGGTACTTTGTTGGTATCTAGTGGTTAAGAGGTCAAATTACACCTCTAAAGGATTTGTACATATTTCAAAGGGAAATGCTTAACAGGTTTACATTTATATTTAAAAAATGGCCATTATAAGTAGGAAACAAAAAAGTCCTCAGGCCTATAGTGTAGTCTAACTGTATAGCTCATGCTAAAAATACATTTAAAAAAAAAAAAAGGACAATGCATATTTTGAGATTAATTCCTTTGCAACTCCTGTGGCCAGTGGCGGGCCGTGTGTATCCCACCTAGGCCTTCAGTGATCACCGACTTCAATGATTACCTCTCAATATACCATAATTGATGTCACCACTTAATCATTGCTGGAGAAATACTATTCAGGAACACATTTACACCCTACTGTACATTGAATCACATCAACAGTATACAAAACGGGTTATTTTCTGGCGCATTTAAAAATCAATTAAATGGCATCAGCAATTAAAACATATACTGTAAATTTTTCTGCTTGGCTTATGCAACTTCCGGTCAATAAAGTTTGATTCAAAGTACACCATACTTGCCAACCTTGAGACCTCAGAATTAGGGAGATATATTCAAAAGGCCCGCTGGGGGTCACACACATATATATATATATCCATCCATCCATCCATCCATCTTCTTCCGCTTATCCGAGGTCGGGTCGCGGGGGCAGCAGCCTAAGCAAGGAAGCCCAGACTTTCCTCTCCCCAGCCACTTCGTCCAGCTCTTCCCGGGGGATCCTGAGGCGTTCCCAGGCCAGCCGGGAGACATAGTCTTCCCAACGTGTCCTGGGTCTTCCCCGTGGCCTCCTACAGGTTGGACGTGCCCTGAACACCTACATAGGGAGGCGTTCGGGTGGCATCCTGACCAGATGCCCGAACCACCTCCTTTGGCTTTTCTTGATGTGGAGGAGCAGCGGCTTTACTTTGAGCTCCCCCCGGGTGGCAGAGCTTCTCACCCTATCTCTAAGGTAGAACCCCATATTGGCCGCTTGTACCCGTGATCTTGTCCTTTCGGTCATAACCCAAAGCTGGTGAGGATGGGAACGTAGATCGACCGGTAAATTGAGAGCTTTGCTTTCCGGCTCAGCTCCTTCTTCACCACAACGGATCGATATAGCGTCCGCATTACTGAAGACGCCACACTGATCCGCCTGTCGATCTCACGATCCACTCTTCCCTCACTCGTGAACAAGACTCCTAGGTACTTGAACTCCTCCACTTGGGGAAAGGTCTCCTCTCCAACCCGGAGATGGCACTCCACCCTTTTCCGGGCGAGAACCATGGACTCGGACTTGGAGGTGCTGATTCTCATCCCAGTCGCTTCACACTCGGCTGCGAACCGATCCAGTGAGAGCTGAAGATCCTGGTCAGATGAAGCCATCAGGACCACATCATCTGCAAAAAGCAGAGACCTAATCCTGCAGCCACCAAACCGGATCCCCTCAACGCCTTGACTGTGCCTAGAAATTCTGTCCATAAAAGTTATGAACAGAATTGGTGACAAAGGGCAGCTCCGGGAATCCAACCCTCACTGGAAACATGTCCGACTTACTGCTGGCAATGCGGACCAAGCTCTGACACTCATCGTACAGGGAGTGGACCGCCACAATCAGACAGTCCGATACCCCATACTCTCTGAGCATTCCCCACAGGACTTCGCGAGGGACACGGTCGAATGCCTTTTCCAAGTTCACAAAGCACATGTAGACTGGTTGGGCAAACTCCCATGCACCCTCAAGGACCCTGCCGAGAGTATAGAGCTGGTCCACAGTTCCATGACCAGGACAAAAATCACATTGTTCCTCCTGAATCCGAGGTTCGACTATCCGGCGTAGCCTCCTCTCCAGTACACCTGAATAAACCTTACCGGGAAGGCTGAGGAGTGTGATCCCACGATAGTTGGAACACACCCTCCAGTTCCCCTTCTTAAAGAGAGGAACCACCACCTGCCAATCCAGAGGTGCCGCCCCCAATGTCCACGCGATGCTGCAGAGTCTTGTCAACCAAGACAGCCCCACAGCATCAAGAGCCTTAAGGAACTCCGGGCGGATCTCATCCACCTCCGGGGCCTTGCCACTGAGGAGCTTTTTAACTACCTCAGCAACCTCAGCCCCAGAAATAGGAGAGCCCACCACAGATTCCCCAGGCACTGCTTCCTCATGGGAAGACGTGTTGGTGGGATTGAGGAGGTCTTCGAAGTATTCCCTCCACTGATCCACAACATCCGCAGTCGAGGTCAGCAGAACACCAACCGCACCATACACGGATGGTGTTGACAGTGCACTGCTTCCCCTTCCTGAGGCGGCGGATGGTGGTCCAGAATGGCTTAGAAGTCGTCCGGAAGTCGTTTTTCATGGCTTCCCCGAACTTCTCCCATGTCCGAGTTTTTGCCTCCGCGACCGCTGAAGTTGCACACTGCTTGGCCTGTCGGACCCCATCCACTGCCTCCGGAGTCCTATGAGCCTTCTTCAGCTTGACGGCATCCCTCACCGCCGGTGTCCACCAACGGTTTCTAGGATTACCGCCACGACAGGCACTAACTACCTTGCGGCCACAGCTCCAATCAGCTGCCTCGACAATAGAGGTGCGGAACATGGTCCATTCGGACTCAATGTCCAGCACCTCCCTCGTGACATGTTCAAAGTTCTTCCGGAGGTGGGAATTGAAACTCTCTCTGACAGGAGACTCTGCCAGACGTTCCCAGCAGACCCTCACAATGCGTTTGGGCCTGCCAGGTCTGTCCGGCATCCTCCCCCACCATCGCAGCCAACTCACCACCAGGTGGTGATTGGTAGAAAGCTCCGCCCCTCTCTTCACCCGAGTGTCCAAACATGAGGCAGCAAATCCGATGACACAACTACAAAGTCGATCATGGAACTGCGGCCTATGGTGTCCTGGTGCCAAGTGCACATATGGACACCCTTATGTTTGAACATAGTGTTTGTTATGGACAATCTGTGACGAGCACAAAAGTCCAAAAAACACCACTCGGGTTCAGATCCGGGCGCCCATTCTTCCAAATCACACCTCTCCAGGTTTCCCTGTTGTTGTCAACATGAGCGTTGAAGTCCCCCAGTAGGACAAGGGAATCACCCGGGGGAGCACTTTCCAGTACTCCCTCGAGTGTATCCAAAAAGGGTGGGTAGTCTGAACTGCTGTTTGGTGCGTAAGCACAAACAGTCAGGACCCGTCCCCCCACCCGAAGGCGGAGGGAGGCTACCCTCTCGTCCACTGGGTTGAACTCCAACATACATATATATGTATGTATATATATATATATATATATACAGTATATATATATATATATATCAGTGACGTGCAGTCACTAGAGGCAGGTGAGGCAGGGCCTCACGTGCCATCATGGAAAGAAAAAAAATGTAAAAAGAAAAATAATTAATTAAATTGTTATATGTATCCAGTGATTATACTATAAAGTTATTTTCCATTTAACTTCACCAGTTTTAGATTATTTTTATTCCAAAATCGCTGAATTTTCACATTTACCGTTCAAATACTGAGAAGAGACTTGCTGTGATCAGCAGCCAGTTGAGGCACGTCACTCAGTTGAGCCTCAACATGGATTGCGGACTTGGCTAACTGCTGGCCTGCTGTGCAGTGAGACCGTATTGCTATATGAGCTAGATTATACATTTCCATAGTTTAGTTAGCTGAGGTATATAATGTACAGTGTATTTTGTCAACAACTGTATGTGTGCAACGTATTTCTTGTGCTGAGCGATCATAAAACTGCTGCGAAGACGCACTGGCTGAGGCTCGCAGTAATCCCGCCTCCTTGTGCCGGTTAATGCACCCCCGCCGTAGAAAAAGGGGGTGCACTATACACTATTTAAAAAAGTTATTTAATAAGAAGCCAAAAAGTGCAAAAACAATAATGTTCGTGTTGGAGGAGTTGTGAATGACCGCAGGGCCACAACATTAGGTACACCTGCAGAATGCAGCACGGATTTCATATTTCATTCATTCACAACTCCTCCAACACAAACATTATTGTTTTTGCACTTTTTGGCTTCTTATTAAATAACTTTTTAAAATAGATTCAATCTTGCACGTGGAAAGTTTAAGTGTGGGCTTTAGTTGATACAACACTCCCGTCAGGGGGTGAATTCTACGACGGGAGTGCATTAATCCAGCACAACAGCGGCGCATGGACTTCATTTATAAGTAAAGGTAAGACCATAATAAAGTTTTTTTTTATTAAATGTGCTTTTTTGTGTGCTACAGTTTGTATGTAGCACACACATTTCACCACTAGGTGTGGTGAAATGTGTCCTCTGCATTTGACCATCCCTTGATCACCCCCTGGGAGTTGAGGGGAGCAGTGGGCAGCAGCGACGCCGCGCCCGGGAATAATTTTTGGTGATTTAACCCCCAATTCCAACCCTTGATGCTGAGTGCCAAGCAGGGAAGAATGCTGGTATGAGCTTTTAAACATAACCCGTTAACTGCTGCCAACCAAATGGTGAATAAGATACTCTTTAGGGTTCATATGTTTGTAAATATGACTGTGATGAAGTCAGTACCTCACCAGCCATGAACCTCACCGCACGTCACTGATTATATATATATATATATATATATATATATATATATATATATATATATATATATATATATATATATATATATATATATATATATATGTATGTGTGGGAAAAAATCACAAGACTATTTCATCTCTACAGGCCTGTTTCATGAGGGGTTTTCCTCAATCCTCAGGAGATTTTAAAATCTCATATACATATTACGCTCTACCATGGTATCGAGCACTATTTTTTGGATAATCTAATTAAGACATATATATATATATCTATATATATATATATATATATATATATATATATATATATATATATATATATATATATATTATATATATATATCTATATATATATATATAGATATATATATATATATATATATATAAATATATATATATATTTATTTATATATATACACACAAAAAAAGAAATACTTGAATTTCAGTGTTCATATATTTACTGATATACACACATAACACTCCTCTACACGTGGTTGTGTTTGACGGTGCAATGCTTAGGTATGGGCAGCATCTGTGAAATTTAGTTAGCAGAAACGGAGTGACTTAAGGGTTGGATTGTCGATCCTCTCTCTGATGATGCATTGCTGTGTGGCACGCACAAAAGTGCCTTAATCTAATGCACCAGAGTCTGGAATCTTCCATCTCTCCCTAGCATGGCCCAAAACCTGTCAATACTTGCTTCCTGAGGAAGATCTTCCCTGCCAAGCACTTGGTACTCCACTACTTCTTCCCTAAGGCTATCCAGGTCGAACCGATTCCTTATCGAATCCAGATAGGTTGTTGTGTGTGCACTGAGTTCCAAAAGCCATAGCGGACGTGACAGAGGACAGCATGCGGCCGTTAAAGGGTGAAGGTTTCAGATGAGAGAGGACACTAAATTAGGCTGACCATATTCTGAAATCCCAAAAAGAGGACACATATATGCGTGCCAAGGCGGGCAGCACGCCAAGGCCGGGACTAGGTGAAAATTTGCCAATGATGCTTGAACTTGCTTCATAAGTAATATATTTATTTAAATAAAGCATTTTTTCTCCTATGTTGACAGTAGTGTTGGCGCTAGGAATTTTCAAAATGGGGTCCCAGGGACCCCATCAAATCATACAAATGGGGTCCCACAGTAAATTTTTGGGGTACCACTTTTTTGTAAGCGTTTTGAAAACAAATGACAAATGTATGCATTATCCTGTTATATCTCACATTCTATGTTGTGTTTTGGAAAAAGGTTGTCATAAACGAGCTCTCGCCCTGCACAGCTGTTTTGTGCTTTGTAGTGTCGATATGGGCTTGTAGATCTTTATTTGCCACAGATATACACGTTCCTGCTTTGCACACAGTGCATTCTGCTTCCCATGTGTCACGGCCAGGACCAAAACACAAATACTTTTTCCGCAAATCATCCGTGAAGTTGCATTTACTTTTCGACATTTCTTGTTTTCATGTCTGTCTCCACTCACTAGCTCTCTCGCTCTGTGTCTCTGCCCCTCCCTCACGAATGTTTCTGCGTGCACACCTTCACAGCTTGTTTTGTTTAACCCCTTCTTAACTTAACCCTAGAGTCTAGGGTCGGCAACCTTTATCACTCAAAGGGCCATTTTGACGAGTTTCACAAATGAAAGAAAACAATGGGAGCCTCAAAACTCTTTTGAAATTTAAAATGAAATAACACTGTATACAAAGCTTGTTTTTGCTTTGTGCTATGTTTAAACCAGGGGTCTCAGACACACGCCCCGGCCCGCACTTTAATATGACAGTTTAAAGTTAGTGTGGCCCGCGAGATTTACATGAATGGCGTTCAACAGCGTCATAGTTGCCAATCCTCCCACTTTTCCCGGGAGACACCCGAAATTTGGGCATGATGGCACTGCCTTTAGCGCCCTCTACAGCATGCTTAAACAGCGTACCTGTTCGGCCACATGCCAAATGCATCTTCCGCTTTCACACGAAAATGACAGCAAAGCTTACTTGCTCAGCAGCCACACAGCTTACACTGACGGTGCCCGTATAAAACAACTTTAACACTGTTACGTTACAAATATGCGCCACACTGTGAACCCACACCAAAAAAGAATGACAAATACATTTCTGGAGAACCTCCGCACCGTAACACAACATAAATACAACACAACAAATACCCAGAATCCCATGCAGCCCTAACTCTCCCAGTCTCCACGCCCCGCTAGCACCAAACCCCCCCACACATCCCCCCCCCCCCCCAACCCCTCCCTCCGTGCGTTGGTTGAGGGTATTTGTTGTGTTGTGTTTATGTTGTGTTACGGTGCGGAGGTTCACCAGAAATGTATTTGTCATTCTTTTTTGGTGTGGGTTCACAGTGTGGCGCATATTTGTAACGTAACAGTGTTAAAGTTGTTTTATACGGACAGTGTAAGCTGTGTGGCTGTTGAACAAGTATGCCTTGCTGTCTCCCACGTGTGCAAGTCAAAGCTTCATGCAACATGAGACCGGGCTGGCATGCTGTTTGTGCAAGTAATAGGGACAATATATGCAGTGCCATCACGGCACGCCCTTAATTTGGTTGTTAGGGGTTGCCTATTCCTGCCCAAGACATACATTGAAAATACACGCTTCCCTAACTCAAAATGCCGGACATTTGAGGCATTTTAGAAACCCCGCCCGGACACACCCGCAAAAGAGGACATGTCCGGGGAAAAGAGGACGTATGGTCAGCCTACACTAAAGGCACGCCCCCAGTGAGCATATAGTGCTGCCAAAAAAATTGCCGACAAAAACATCACCAACATGGATGAGGTGCCGCTCACTTTCGACATCCCGGTGAAGCACACTGTGGAGAAGAAGGGGACCAGCACGGTAGAGAATCGATACGCACAACGGGGCAAGAGAAGCCGGCTGTTACTGTTGTGCTAGCTAGTTTTCGAACATCATCCCTAGTGAAAGATGGTGTAGCAATCGGGAGAAATTTGTGAGAAAATTTCGGGAGGGGCACTGAAATTAGGGACTCTCCCGGGAAAATCGGGAGGGTTGGCAAGTATGAAGTACACACTTCTCAAGGATATATTAACTGCCCTGACCACATGATGGCAACAAATACACATGTAACAATGTTAATTAAATGACAAGCATGATACACTTTAACAACAAGAGTTTACAACTTTTAGTTGTAACAGAACAGCAACTGTCAACAACTTGCAATCTGATTGGCTATCGCAACTGTCTCTCAACTCTGTGTTCTCAAATTTATCCGCTAACTGTCCCGATGAGTATGCAATCATAGGACGCGTAAATGTCACATTCAACGTGAGGCCATCTAGAAGGCCTTACCAGAGGTCTGGACTCGAGTCACATGATTTGGACTCGAGTCAGACTCGAATCATGAATTTGATGACTTTAGACTCGACTTGACAAAATGTAAAGAGACTTGCAACTCGACTTAGACTTTAACATCAATGACTTGTGACTTCACTTGGACTTGAGCCTTTTGACTTGACAAGACTTGCTACTTTCCCCAAAACCCAAAGATTAAAAAGTTATTCAGGAGCGCTCCGTATCTTTCATTGTGTATGTGTGTGTCTGTCAGCGTGTGTGCTGTCGGTACAACATCCAATCAAATTAGATCTACGTTGTTTTCATCCGACAGCATTCATCCAATCAAATTGCAGGACAACCAACGAAAAACAGCTGTCAAACAACGCGCCAGTGACAAAAAAATTATATTATTAAAGATAGCTTCGTTCGGGTATGAAAACTACGACTTGGTCAACAAAAAAGGAATTGCAGTATGCAAAACATGCGGTTCGAAAATTACAGACGGAGACGCAACAACTTCCAACTTCGTTCGACATTTGAAGTTGCACAAAGAACGGTAAGTTTTGAATGTAAGCTAATGTTTATTGGCTAAGTAACATAACGTATTTGCTGTGTAGTTAAATCAGTGAGGCTGTAAACTCACTGCTAACGTTACAACGTTATTGCAAACACGGCAATCTGTTGCGTCCACTACAGTTCACTACTTTATTCATACTTTTTGTTAAGTGATTTTTTTTAAGCAGGGTTGCATGAGGTACCTATAAATAACGTTACGTTAGTCAATGTATCACACAGTAATGTAACGTTTGACGGCGGACAGCAGCACCGCATATTTTAGCCACCTACAAACAGTCAAATAAAGGTCAGTTAAAATTTACACTATATTAAGAATAGATAATATGTTAATAAACATATTGCATAGGGCCCTGACATATAAAAAGTACAACTCTGTTAATTGTTTTGTTCATGTATTTATGTTTTTCATGTGTACGCACACAAACACACATACAGTATGGGATGAGATCAATGAGATCAATCAATCAATCAATCAATGTTTATTTATATAGCCCTAAATCACAAGTGTCTCAAAGGGCTGCACAAGCCACAACGACATCCTCAGTACAGAGCCCACATAAGGGCAAGGAAAAACTCACCCCAGTGGGATGTCGATGTGAATGACTATGAGAAACCTTGGAGAGGACCACATATGTGGGTAAACCCCCGCCCCCTTTAGGGGAGACCGAAAGCAATGGATGTCGAGTGGGTCTGACATAATATTGTGAAAGTCCAGTCCATAGTGGATCCAACATATCAGCGAAAGTCCAGTCCATAGTGGATCCAACATAATAGTGAGAGTCCAGTCCATAGTGGGGCCAGCAGGAAATCATCCCGAGCGGAGACGGGTCAGCAGCTCAGAGATGTCCCCAACCGATGCACAGGCAAACGGTCCACCCCAGGTCCCGACTCTGGACAGCCAGCACATTGTCCATGGCCACCGGACCTGTGTGTCTCCCCCTCCACAAGGGAGAGGGGGGGGGCAGAGGAGAAAAGAAAAGAAACGGCAGATCAACTGGTCTAAAAAGAGGGGTCTATTTAAAGGCTAGAGTATACAAATGAGTTTTAAGATGGGACTTAAATGTTTCTACTGAGGTAGCATCTCTAACTGTTACCGGGAGGGCATTCCATAGTACTGGAGCCCGAATAGAAAATGCTCTATAGCCCGCAGACTTTTTTTGGGCTCTGGGAATCACTAATAAGCCGGAGTTCTTTGAACACAGATTTCTTGCCGGTACATATGGTACAATACAATCGGCAAGATAGGCTGGAGCTAGACCTTGTAGTATTTTATACGTAAGTAGTAAAACCTTAAAGTCACATCTTAAGTGCATAGGAAGCCAGTGCAGGTGATAAGGTAAGAAGGTAAGATAAGGTAAGAACAGGATAGAAACTGCTGTGGAACTAGTTACAATGCATTATGCCATAGAAATACAATGTTAACACTTTTGTACAAATAAGTACAGTTGCACTTGTTTTTTCAAATGTGTTTATTCTGTAAAGGAATGAGTTACATGTTTAAAATGACTGGTTAATAGTGCTATTATGAAGTGCAATGTCAGCACTATTTTTTTTCCTGCAATTTCAAATGCACTAGTTTTAATAAATAAATACAGCGTTTTAAAAGCATACACAATCTGTGTAAATATATTAGTCTGTGGTTAAAAGGACTTGAAAGGACTTGCCTCGGGACTTGCCTGTCTTGACTCGGGACTTTACTCGGTACTTGAGGGCAAAGACTTGAGACTTACTTATGACTTGCAAAACAATGACTTGGTCCCACCTCTGGGCCTTACTGACAACAACTCGTGATCTGATTGGCTATCGCAACTGTCTATCACTGTATGTCCCCGTTCGCTTACAGACGCCCGCATTGTTGATTCTGAAGGCCTCTGGCAGATTTCGTACAGCATGGCAACATAAGCTAGCTGAATTCTGATTGGATACGAACTAAAACTAAAAACAGCACTGGAACGAGCATAATATGACATGAAGAGAACATTAATAATTTTAGATATTTAGGGAAAGTAAATAAAAAAATAATTGTATCTTTAATTATGATCATGATTTCTGGTTATGTTAGGCCAGCAGAGAAGGCCTTGCTGGCCTTGACGGCACACCACTGCCTGTGGTCATAGTTAATCCCGCAAATTTTTTAAATGACAATTCTGTTGCATGATGTCATCTTCAAAAGCTAAAAAAAAGGACCCGAAAAGGTCCTGGGTCGCCCTGAGGGTTAACCCTTGTTTGGCTTTGTACTGGCTCTGTGTGGAAAATAAGTTTATTTTCTGTCATTACAGTTCTCACCAAATGCTCACTCAACACCAGGGTATTAATTTGTTTAATTTTCCATACATCCATCCATCCATTTTCTACCGCTTGTCCCTTTCGTGGTCATTTGAACATAAATGAATACATCTATTAAAAATAATCATATCATACCATTCCGTCAAAGCAGTTCAACTCCTCAATTTAAGAGAAATAATATGAGAAATAGAGAATTGGGTATCTATTGACTTACAACACTGAAAACCTATCAACGTCACACCATTTTAATTGAAATACCACAACAAGTTAGCTATGTAACATGTCGCATAACGGGTATGTTAAACTTGGCCAAGTGCAGTTATATCATGTTCCTTATTGGACATTTTGGTAGGCTTGTTTCCAGTACTTCTTTATAGAAGAAGAGGTCAGATGAGCTAAATTGTCCTCCGATCTAATGGATGGAAGAGTGAGTGTCTTTGCAGCACTTTGCACAAAGTTTAATTAGTCAGTGTGGGCCAAAGCCCGGTCAGGCGTGTTTGTGTGTAGAACAACATGGTGCATGAACTCATCACAGGCAGAAATTGACAGTGAAGAAGGGAAAAGGGGGAAGAATCAATGCAGGAAGAGATGGAAGCGCTTGTGTATTTTCCTCACACAGTGAGTCATCGCAACACAACCTTACTATCACACTCGAATCCCCAGATAAATAATTAACGCTCTTGTTTCTGACTGTGGTGTCTACTGGTTTACAGCATTTTTTTCTTTCTGGGCACTTGCCAAAGAGGAGAGTTGTCTCAGTCTCACTGTCTCTTTCCGTGTCACCGTCTCACCTCGCTTGTCCCACACACAACTCTCTGCAGGCAAGCCGCAATGGTGAGGCAGCGAGCTGTTTATTATTGAGCTGCAGTCGGCAACCGTTGTCTCTATTGGCTAGGCTGGGAAAAATAAATATGACACAGTACTGGAGACACTTGCAACTTAACAGAACCTTGCAGTGTGAATTAACAGTCAACAAAAGCCATCTTTAAGTAGTTAAGGCAATAATGGACACAATGACTACAATATTGGGAAACTGTACCAAACGCATTGCTTCCTAGCCAACAGGTTCGATAGGAAGTGAGTTGGGTGGTCCTCTGTTTTTACATTTTTATTTCTATTTATTGTTTTCATTGGTTTTACCCTTTAAAATCGTTTTCAATCATATTTATTTTTATATTGTTTTTATATTGGTTTTATATTGATTTATTTTGTTTTTATTCAGTCATTGGTGGAGCTAAGGATAGTATTTAAATCTTGTTTTTAATATTTTTGTGCAGCACTTTGACAACATGTTTATCGTTTAAAAAATGTGCTATATAAATAAAGTGGATTGGATTGGATTGAAGTAGAACAAGTGGATGACAACTTGACTTAGGATAGGATATACTTTATCTATCCCTCAATGGGGAAATTATGTGGTTGCAATGCAGATTCAAAAAAATCCACTAAAATAAGATTTTAAAAAACATGAAAACAAAGGGTGGTCGTGGTCGGGGAGGGGGCATGGTTGGGGGCGTGGTTAAGAGGGGAGGAGTATATTTACAGCTAGAATTCACCAAGTCAAGTATTTCACACATATATATATATATATATATATATATATATATATATATATATATATATATATATATATATATATATATATATATATATATATATATATATATATATATATATATATATATACAGTATATATATATTTATATATAAGAAATACTTGACTTTCAGTGAATTCTAGCTATAAATATATATATATATATATATATATATATATATATATATATATATATATATAAATAAAATAAATACTTGAATTTCAGTGTTCATTTATTTACACATATACACACACATAACACTCATCTACTCATTGTTGAGTTAAGGGTTGAATTGTCCATCCTTGTTCTATTCTCTGTCACTATTTTTCTAACCATGCTGAACACCCTCTCTGATGATGCATTGCTGTGTGGCACGCACAAAAGTACTTTCATCAAATGCACTAGAGTCTGGAATCTTCCATCTCTCCCTAGCATGGCCCAAAACCGGTCAATCTTTGCTTCCTGAGGAAGATCTTCACTGCCAAGCACTTGGTAGTCCACTACTTCTTCCCGGAGGCTAGCCAAGTCCAATCGCAGCTGCGGCTTGAAACTTACAAGCGTATTTCTTCATCTTACTCGTCGGCGGCGTCGCCACGGCTGTATCTTCCCTGTTCTTCTGCTTCGTCTCCTTGTTGTGTATGCAGTTGTGCACTGCACTCTCTAAAAGCCGTAGATGTTATTGTCACATATCCATGTATTGTCCTGTTTAAGAGTGTCACGGTAGACGAAAACGTGACTGCTGTTGTTGTGTGTTGTTACCGCGCTGGGAGGACGTTAATAAAACTGCCTAACAATAAACCCACATAAGAAACCAAGAACTCGCCCTCGATCATTCTACAGTTATAACGTGATTGGGCAGGCACGCTGTTTATATTGTGGGAAAGCGCCCCCTCCGCATGGAGCTGGAGGAGGCGTGGCCTCCATCTTCGCCTGAATTTCGGGAGATTTTCGGGGGAAAATTTGTCCCGGGAGGTTTTCGGGAGAGGCGCTGAATTTCGGGAGTCTCCCTGAAAATCCGTGAGGGTGGCAAGTATGGTGTTTGTATGTCGGACATTGAACTTCTGGCTGTTGGAATTCGACCATATTATTTGCCAGGGAGTTTACTTCTGTAATCTTTATCGGAGTGTACGTCCCTCCTTCTGCAGACGAGGCTGCTGCTTGCGACACCATTCATGCCGCTGTTGCTAAGCTCCAGACCAAACACCCCAATGCCCTCATTCTCATTTCGGGTGACTTTAATCAAGTTTCTTTGGACTCAATTTTACCCACTTTCCATCAATATGTGCACTGTGCAACACGGGACAATAAAACTCTGGACCTACTATATGCTAATTTAAAAGATGCATACAGTGCCACTGCCCTGCTCCCCCTGGGACGGTCTGATCACAATCTGGTGCTTTTAACACCTCAATATGTTCCTGCTGTGAGGAGGCAGTCTGTCTCAACAAAATCAGTGCAGAGGCGGAACCAGGAAGCATGCCTCACCTTGCAGGACTGTTTTGAGACCACAGACTGGGACGTGCTCTGTAAGCCTCACGGGACAGACATTGACAGCATCACAGACTGCATCACAGACTACATCAATTTCTGTGAGGACTCCATAATCCCTACAAAAACTGTCCATTGTTACCCAAGCCCTGCATCACCAGCCAGCTAAAGGTGCTGCTGAATAAAAAGAAGCTAGCCTTCAGATCTGGTGATCGGGACGAGATGAGGAGGATACAGTGACAGTTTAAAGTTCAGCTGCAAGAAGGAAAAAAGACCCACAGAAGGAAGCTAGAGGCCAAACTCCAACAGAATAACACGTGTGATGTGTGGAAGGGCATGAAAACCATCACAGGCTTCAACAACAAAGCCAAACTGCTGGATGGGGGTGTAGATAGAGCCAATGAGCTGAATTTGTTTTTCAATAGATTTAGCAATGCACCCCTTACTGGCCCTCCCCCCACTACTCCTGTCCTCACACCTCCCCTGACCATCAATCTACAAACTCCTTCACTGTTGCCTGCCACTGCTGTTTCTTATCCCCCCATTTCCACCCCCACTGAGAACGCCAGCCCGGTGTGTCTGACACCTGGACATGTGAGACGACAGCTGGAGAGAGTCAACCCAGCCAAGTCAGCAGGCCCTGACAGAGTCTAGCCCTGGGTCCTGAAGACTTGTGCTGCTCAGCTAACTGAGATCCTGCCCTTCATCTTCAACCTGAGTCTGAAGTTAGAACGGATACCAGCACTATGGAAAACATCCTGCATAGTGCCGGTGCCCAAGAAGCCCATCCCATCAGGCTTGAATGACTTCAGATCAGTTGCCCTGACGTCTCATGTCATGAAGGTCCTCGAGAGACTTGTGCTGGATCAGCTGAGACCCCTGGTGGCTCCTTCCCTGGATCCTCTACAGTTTGCATATCAACCCCATGTAGGAATGGATGATGCTGTTATCTACCTGCTGCATTGTGCTCACTCTCACCTGGATGGTGGGAAGGGCACTGTGAGGATCATGTTATTTGATTTATCCAGTGCCTTTAACACCATTCAGCCAATTCTGATGAGTGACAAGTTGCTCAGGATGGGTGTCAGTTCATCCTTTGTCTCCTGGATCACTGATTACTTGTCTGACAGGCCCCAGTTTGTGCGACTGGGGAGCTCCTTGTCGGATACTGTGGTCAGTGGTGTAGGTGCTCCACAGGGGACCGTCCTGTCTCCTTTCCGGTTCACCCTGTACACCTCAGACTTCCAGTATAGTTCCAGGTCCTGCCACCTGCAAAAAAACTCTGACTCTGCTGTGGTCGGGTGTATTGGAGAGGGACAGGAATTGGAATACAGGACACTGATCGCTGACTTTGTGGAGTGGTCTCAGGCGAACCATCTGCTCCTTAATGTGGACAAGACCAAGGAGCTGGTCATCGACTTCAAGAAGAGAATGACCCCGGTGGAGCCCATCAAGATCCAGAGCCGGGAGGTGGCAGTAGTGGGGCAGTACAAGTACCTGGGAGTCCACTTGAACAGCAGACTGGACTGGAAGGACAACAGCAAAGCTGTATACAAGAAAGGCATGAGCATACTCTTTTTCCTGAAAAGTTAAAGTTAAAGTACCAATGATTGTCACACACACACTAGGTGTGGTGAAACTTGTCCTCTGCATTTGACCCATCCCCTTGTTCACCCCCTGGGAGGTGAGGGGAGCAGTGGGCAGCAGCGGTGCCGCGCCCGGGAATAATTTTTGGTGATTTAACCCCCAAACCAACTCTTGATGCTGAGTGCCAAGCAGGGAGGTAATGGTTCCCATTTGTATAGTCTTTGGTATGACTCGAGGAAGCTTAGGTCCTTTATTGTGTGCAGCAAGCTGTTGGAGATCTTTTATCAGTCTGTTGTGGCCAGTGCCCTGTACTTTGCAGTGGTTTGTTGGGGGAGCAGCACCAGCAAAAGGGACTTAAACTGGATTGACAAACTGATCCGGAAAGCCGGCCAAACTATTGGCATGCAGTTGGAGGCGTTTGTGTCAGTGAGGGACAGGAGGACACTGGACAAACTGCTGGCCATCATGGACAACCCTGCCCACCCACTCCACCAGACAATTGAGGGACAGCAGAGTTCATACTCCAACAGGCTCCTTCAGCTTCGTTCCCACAGTGTTCGTTTCAAGAACACCTTCATTGCGCACTCCATCCAGCTGTGTAATCACTCGCCATACAGCAATAGATGATATCTGTTATTACCTGACCGCTTCTATGTTAGCTACCTCTCTTTGTTTATAATGTATATTTTCTGCTGGATCTACTCTCTATTTTGTACTGCAGCTGTTACATATACTGCAATATTGTGCATGGTCATTGCTATATATTGTATATATGATATAAACATATAATATAATATATCAGTATACATCATACTGTATTATTATGTAAATATTACATATGTTATATTTTGTATTGCTACTACGGTACATTTTTAGTCTGTTTTATACCTGCATTATCCTTTCTATCCTTACACTTTCCATCCTTTGTAACTGAGCTACTGTGTGGAACAATTTCCCTTGTGCATCATTAAAGTTTGTCTAAGTCTAAGTCTAAGCCTCTTTCTATGCCACATCAATGTGGAATGCGCTCCCAACAGGTGTAAAAGGGCATCTTTATCCTCCTTCAAAACCGCACTAAAAGTACACCTCCAGGCAACTTCAACCCTAAACTAACACCCTTCCCGGATTGTTAATAATCAAATGTAAATAATCAAATGTAGATACTCTTTCCTATGCTTTCTGATCTTCTCTCTCTCTCTCTCTCTCTCTCTCTCTCTCTCTCTCTCTCTCTCTCTCTCTCTCTCTCTCTCTCTCTCTCTCTCTCTCTCTCTCTCTCTCTCTCTCTCTCTCTCTCTCTCTCTCTCTCTCTCTCTCTCTCTCTCTCTCTCTCTCTCTCTCTCTCTCTCTCTCTCTCTATGTCCACTACTTGCTGTACATATCCTACCAAGTCAGACCTACACTGTTTCAATGTCCATTTCTCTGTTCTCAATTGTTGATGACTGAAGTGATGATAACAACCAAACCTAACACCCCCCCCCCCCCTCCACATCCCACACCCCGGATTGTAAATAATGTAAATAATTAAATGTATATACCCTGATGATTATCTTGTGGGATGACTGTATTATGATGATAGTATATATCTGATAGTATATATCTGTATCATGAATCAATTTCAGTGGACCCCGACTTAAACAAGTTGAAAAACATATGTGGGTGTTACCATTTAGTGGTCAATTGTACGGAATATGTACCTCACTGTGCAACCTACTAATAAAAGTTTCAATCAATCAATCAATCAATCAATCAAGTCTATATACAGCTACAAAAGTAAAACAGAACGAACAAACAAAAATGAGCAATACATAACACATGTTGCGCAAATTGCACCATGCATAGACAAACAGCAAAACACAGAACAAAAACATAATCTCAACACCCACATACACGGCGGTGACCTCTGCAGTGTCCCACGCCATCGTCTGCTGGGGTGAAGTCCAGGGTCCCCCGAGGCAGATCCAAAAATTCACAAAAAAAAACACACACACAGCAGAATTCACTTATAGCTGACAATTACCTGAACTTATTTGTGTAAACAGTTGGAAGAAAAAAAAGAGTAAATAATAAGAATGAAAATAACATACGGTATCTCTAAACTCTTTCATTTATTTTATTTTGGACACAAAAATGGTAATAAGTAGCACTACTAAAAAGAGTCATCTGAAAACAAAAGTGTCTGAAAAGGAGCCAGAAGAAGCAAAAACTTGTGCTGTCCGACCCTCTTACTCAGATTACTTTTTATTCTAAACAAAAACATTTTTACACAATTGTCGATACATAATTACCTTATTTCTAATTAACTACAAAAGACAATTACACAGTACATAATCACCAGATACACAACAATATGTAACATAAACACAATAATGCATAATAAGATTCTCACATGAGCACAAGGATGTACTCAATCGTTTTAGAAGAAACTATAAATGGAAGAAAGTATAAATTGCATACACCCTTAAAAATGTTATGTATCCTCTTCATTTTTGTAAAGATAGAAATATGTCTATTTCATATTTCCTTTTACATTGTTTGATATTATTGCCTTGTCTGATTTCCTCATTGAATTGATATCACGGAGTCACTCCACGAAGTGATAGGCACATGCTTTAGTCCCAGGGATGACACCAAACTGGCCCCCAAGTTCAGTTCAAAGTTTAGGAGACAAACCTTTTTTCTGAAAATTACCAGTTGTCCCGAGGAACTTGGACCATGTAAACACATTGGCAGATCATTGCATTGACATTTTATACAAGCTTAATTTAACCAGATAACTCAGGGGCCGGCAACCCAAAATGTTGAAAGAGACATATTGGACCAAAAATACAAAAAACTAATCTGTCTGGAGCCGCAAAAAATGAAAAGTCGTATATAAGTCTTATAATGAAGGCAACACATGACGTGTCTATTTTAGCTAAAATAGCCTGCCAATTAAAATGACTGTGTCGCAGGCTGAAGCAAATCTTCGTTGACAGAAATGTTGACATTTAATATTTATTCTACACATTTTTTCAAATTTTGAAACCATTAGTAAATCAGAGGCGACTCTGAAGGTGAGATACTCCTGGAAATTATTGGCTTTTAATGGCCAAAGGTATAGATGTGTGTGTCCAAGTTAAAAGAAACTGCAGGCTGTCTTCTTCTAATGGATTTATTACAATCTTTGGCAAGCTAGGTAATGTTTGCTGTGGTCTGGAACAACATGGCACACAAACAACTATCAGAACTAGAACATTAAATGAGCTCAAATATACCTAAAAATGAGGCATAATGATGTAATATGTACATACAGCTAGCCTACATAGCATGTTAGCATTGATTAGCTTGCAGTCATGCCTGAATATGCCTGATTAGCACTCCAGCAAGTCAATAACATCAACAAAGCTCACCTTTGTGCATTCACGCACAGCATGAAACTTTTGGTGGACAAAATAAGACAAAGGAGTGGAAGATTTTTCATGTAAACAAACTGTTGCATCACAGTCCACATTATGGTGAGTTCAAGAACCACCGAAATTAGTAGGACAAAACGATGTTCACCAAATACTCTCATCAGTGAAGCATACACACAAGCATATTAAACAATTGGGAAGGTTTGTGTCATGTTTGTCCTCACACATACTAAACAAAAACGTACTAAAACAAAACAATTATTTTCCCCCATCTCTTTCCATTTTCAATCGTTTTTTAAAAATACTTTAGGGAGCCACTAGGGCGGTACTAAAGAGCTAACCCATTGATATCAAGATCTCTTTCACAAGGGTGACCTGACCAAGAGGTCAGCTAAGTAAATAACTAAAATAATAAGTCAAGACACATTTTAAGATGCATAAAAGGGAACTGTAAAACTACAAAACAATTTAAACCTCCTTGAGGCCAGCTTCCACTTATATTTTGCATAATGGGGCTAATTTCTTCAGAAATCTGTAACTGATAAAAGAAATAAACAAAAAACAAATGCCCACTGCAAAGGATGCTGGTTCTAAAAATAATAATATTGAAAGGAAAAGTCCATCCCTCCGGTCCGTAGCTTTTTGAAAATGTGGTTCCTAGAACAATTCAGTGGGAATAGCCTTACCTTAGAGAGGAGTGTTTATTAAGGGTCTGACAAAATCCCGCGGCAAAATTAAAATGTGCCAATATTCCTCAATTTGGGCAAAAGTCTGGTTGTTTCAGGTTTGTTTTTTAATAGTCAGAAGCACATTTTTCTTGCTGTGAGCGAGGGATTAGAACAGGGGTCCCCAAACTTTTTGACTCGGGGGCCGCATTGGGTTAAAAAAATTTGGCCCGGGGCCAGGCTGTATATATATATATATATATATATATATATATATATATATATATATATATATATATATATATATATATATATATATATATACACTACCGTTCAAAAGTTTGGGGTCACCCAAACAATTTTGTGGAATAGCCTTCATTTCTAAGAACAAGAATAGACTGTCGAGTTTCAGATAAAAGTTCTCTTTTTCTGGCCATTTTGAGCGTTTAATTGACCCCACAAATGTGATGCTCCAGAAACTCAATCTGCTCAAAGTAAGGTCAGTTTTGTAGCTTCTGTAACGAACTAAACTGTTTTCAGATGTGTGAACATGATTGCACAAGGGTTTTCTAATCATCAATTAGCCTTCTGAGCCAATGAGCAAATACATTGTACCATTAGAACACTGGAGTGATAGTTGCTGGAAATGGGCCTCTATACACCTATGTAGATATTGCACCAAAAACCAGACATTTGAAGCTAGAATAGTCATTTACCACATTAGCAATGTATAGAGTGTATTTCTTTAAAGTTAAGACTAGTTTAAAGTTATCTTCATTGAAAAGTACAGTGCTTTTCCTTCAAAAATAAGAACATTTCAATGAGACCCCAAACTTTTGAACGGTAGTGTATATATATATATATATATACTGTATATATATATATGTATATATACATATATACGTTGTCTTTATAATCCGTTTTGTCATTTAACATCAGTTAACATTGATGTTCATCAACATTTAACATTGTCGCGTTATCGATGGGAAAATTCTTTTTTAGACAATATGATTTGCCAGAGCGGCTAGGAGACACCAAGAGTAACAAGCGGTAGAAAATGGATTAGAAAAGAAAGATTTAAAAAAATAAATAAATAAATAAACTTTTTTTTAAACTTGGGACTTCCTGTGAGCGTATTTTGGATGCTGGGGGGCCGTAGTTTGGGGACCCCTGGATTAGAAGCACACATTAAGTGCTTTGTGCAACAAGAGTTAGCAAACTCATTTGAGTTCCACAACCAAGTGTATGTCCATATAAAAACGGTCAGTCGAAGATGCCATTCTACACGGCAAAAAAGCACTCCAAACACACTGGATTGTTTCTCGCCGCAGCAAGACGTCACTGCAGCAGCCAAGACATAAAACAATACAGCTGAATCACTGCTACACTTGACAGCTGTGATATACGAGGTGTAAAAGACCCTGCAAAGCATCTTAAAAAAGACTATTTATTGTATTTACTTGCACTTGATTTCAGTCACTAAGATGTGCTTACCTATACATCAGATATTTCTAAACTCTTAACACAGACTCACACCTACAAAACACAGTTGGCCAAATGGATAATTTTCTTCTCAAAAATAGATTTAGCTAAATATATACTAATTCTTAATTTCCAAATAGAACACATCTTTCTTGAACACTCTGACTTTACCAAAATACTAGAAATCTGTCTGAGAATGACATTATTCTGTCAAAGAATTAGACTTGTTTTCACTTGACAAGGGGAATACAGGCAATCAAAGTACACCAGGTTTCAAAATACTGGCTGCTGCTGAAATGACTAAAACTGCAAATATTTTTATGTTTCAGTTTTACAGGTATTTGCATGCAAACAATCCACCATGTTTAAAATAATTTCTTGGTTGGGAACTGTATGTCCACATGTACTTTTCACAGTCAAAATCATTCCAGGAAAAAGCTAATCATTTGTTTCCCTTTACTGTTTACTACAGGAGGTACTGTAGACTTACTCTTTATAATATGATAGAACAGGGGATGTCAAACTCAGGGACTCATTTTTAGATCAGGGGCCACATGGAGAAAAATCTACTCCCAAGTGGGCCGTACTGGTAAAATCCCGGCACGATAACTTAAAAATAAATACAACTTCAGATTGTTTTCTTTGTTTAAAAATAGAACAAGCACATTCTGAAAATGCACAAATCATAATGTTGTTGGATTTTTTTTTACACTTACATGTTACGGTTAATAGTATTCTACCTTTAATTGTCGTTATTTATACTTTCTGAATCAATTATGTGATAATGTTCATCAGTCAACTAATTGGTGTTAATTTTCAATCTATCAAGACATAAAATAATATACAAATCAAATTAGAGGATGTTATTTATGTAGTTTGCTAATTTTCCCTGACTGGTGCACATAATGTGGTTAATTTTTTTTTACATATGTAGCATAATCTACAAAGATACAAATAATTGTTCTTGCGACATCTAGTGGACACATTTAGAACAGCAGTTTCTTTCATTAAAACATTTTGGCTCATTTTTATACTTAGAAAAGTCATCCTGCGGGCCGGATAAAACATGTTCGTACTGGCCGTACGTTTGACACCCCCGGCTTACAGTGAACAAAATATCCATAAAAATTGTGAACAAAAAAAACCCAGATATATGTTACTGTATGGCCTTATTGACATGTCAAGTGAGAATGGACACAATTTATGTAAAATGTCTCTCACCAGTCTTTTCTGAGTGAAAGACCGTGGATGATTACATGGTCAACGATTACATTACTGACTACTGTTCTTGCTTACGCGCCAAACCGCAGCTCAGAGTACCCACCCTTTTTGGATTCACTCGAGGGAGTACTTGAGAGTGCTCCCCCGGGTGATTCCCTCGTTCTACTGGGGGACTTCAACGCTCATGTTGGCAGCGAGAGTGAAGCCTGGAGAGGCGTGATTGGGAAGAATGGCTGCCCGGATCTGAACCCGAGCGGTGTTTTGTTATTGGACTTTTGTGCCCGTCACAGATTGTCCATAACAAACACCATGTTCAAACATAAGGGTGTCCATATGTGCACTTGGCACCAGGACACCCTAGGCCGCAGTTCCATGATCGACTTTGTAGTTGTGTCGTCGGATTTGCGGCCTCATGTTTTGGACACTCGTGTGAAGAGAGGGGCGGAGCTTTCTACCGATCACCACCTGGTGGTGAGTTGGCTGCGATGGTGGGGGAGGATGCCGGACAGACCTGGCAGGCCCAAACGCATTGTGAGGGTTTGCTGGGAACGTCTGGCAGAGTCTCCTGTCAGAGAAAGTTTCAATTCCCACCTCCGGAAGAACTTTGAACATGTCACGAGGGAGGTGCTGGACATTGAGTCTGAATGGACCATGTTCCGCACCTCTATTGTCGAGGCAGCTGATTGGAGCTGTGGCCGCAAGGTAGTTGGTGCCTGTCGTGGCGGTAATCCTAGAACCCGTTGGTGGACACCGGCGGTGAGGGATGCCGTCAAGCTGAAGAAGGAGTCCTATCGGGTTCTTTTGGCTCATAGGGCTCCTGAGGCAGCGGACAGGTACCGACAGGCCAAGCGGTGTGCGGCTTCGGCGGTCGCAGAGGCAAAAACTCGGACATGGGAGGAGTTCGGGGAAGCCATGGAAAACGACTTCCGAACGGCTTCGAAGCGATTCTGGGCCACCATCCGCCGCCTCAGGAAGGGGAAGCAGTGCACTATCAACACCGTGTATGGTGAGGATGGTGTTCTGCTGACCTCGACTGCGGATGTTGTGGATCGGTGGAGGGAATACTTCGAAGACCTCCTCAATCCCACCAACACGTCTTCCTATGAGGAAGCAGTGCCTGGGGAATCTGTGGTGGGCTCTCCTATTTCTGGGGCTGTGGTTGCTGAGGTAGTTAAAAAGCTCCTCGGTGGCAAGGCCCCGGGGGTGGATGAGATCCGCCCGGAGTTCCTTAAGGCTCTGGATGCTGTGGGGCTGTCTTGGTTGACAAGACTCTGCAGCATCGCGTGGACATCGGGGGCGGTACCTCTGGATTGGCAGACCGGGGTGGTGGTTCCTCTCTTTAAGAAGGGGAACCGGAGGGTGTGTTCTAACTATCGTGGGATCACACTCCTCAGCCTTCCCGGTAAGGTCTATTCAGGTGTGCTGGAGAGGAGGCTACGCCGGATAGTCGAACCTCGGATTCAGGAAGAACAGTGTGGTTTTCGTCCTGGTCGTGGAACTGTGGACCAGCTCTATACTCTCGGCAGGGTCCTTGAGGGTGCATGGGAGTTTGCCCAACCAGTCTACATGTGTTTTGTGGACTTGGAGAAGGCATTCGACCGTGTCCCTCTGGAAGTGCTGTGGGGAGTGCTCAGAGAGTATGGGGTATCGGACTGTCTGATTGTGGCGGTCCGCTCCCTGTATGATCAGTGCCAGAGTTTGGTCCGCATTGCCGGCAGTAAGTCGGACACGTTTCCAGTGAGTGTTGGACTCCGCCAAGGCTGCCCTTTGTCACCGATTCTGTTCATAACTTTTATGGACAGAATTTCTAGGCGCAGTCAAGGCGTTGAGAGGATCTGGTTTGGTGGCTGCAGGATTAGGTCTCTGCTTTTTGCAGATGATGTGGTCCTGATGGCTTCATCTGGCCAGGATCTTCAGCTCTCGCTGGATCGGTTCGCAGCTGAGTGTGAAGCGACTGGGATGAAAATCAGCACCTCCAAGTCCGAATCCATGGTTCTCGCCCGGAAAAGGGTGGAGTGCCATCTCCGGGTTGCGGAGGAGACCCTGCCCCAAGTGGAGGAGTTCAAGTACCTCGGAGTCTTGTTCACGAGTGAGAGAAGAGTGGATCGTGAGATCGACAGGTGGATCGGTGCGGCGTCTTCAGTAATGCGGACGCTGTATCGATCCGTTGTGGTGAAGAAGGAGCTGAGCCGGAAGGCAAAGCTCTCAATTTACAGGTCGATCTACGTTCCCATCCTCACCTATGGTCATGAGCTTTGGGTTATGACCGAAAGGACAAGATCACGGGTACAAGCGGCCGAAATGAGTTTCCTCCGCCGGGTGGCGGGGCTCTCCCTTAGAGATAGGGTGAGAAGCTCTGCCATCCGGGGGGAGCTCAAAGTAAAGCCGCTGCTCCTCCACATCGAGAGGAGCCAGATGAGGTGGTTCGGGCATCTGGTCAGGATGCCACCCGAACGCCTCCCTAGGGAGGTGTTTAGGGCACGTCCGACCGGTAGGAGGCCACGGGGAAGACCCAGGACACGTTGAGAAGACTATGTCTCCCGGCTGGCCTGGGAACGCCTCGGGATCCCCCGGGAGGAGCTGGACGAAGTGGCTGGGGAGAGGGAAGTCTGGGCTTCCCTGCTTAAGCTGCTGCCCCCGCGACCCGACCTCGGATAAGCGGAAGAAGATGGATGGATGGATGGGTTCTTGCAGCCCTTGGAATGCCACCAACACACATTTTTACACCTCTACCTAACCCTGTCCTTAGGCCTGCTCTTCCCCCTTGCTCCTACTCCTCTTCGTCCAGACAGTTTGTCTTTTTCTTTTTCCAAAAACATCACTTCTTAACGTCTTTTTGACCACTGCCACTGAGTCTAAGCCAGAATGGAATTAGCTGTCGTTGGCCCAATTTACCCAACATAAATTAGCAGTGTGTCAATTATTCAATTGTTTATCAGCTGAAATATACATACTTGCCAACCCTCCCGATTTTCCCGGGAGACTCCCGAATTTCAGAGCCCCTTCCGAAAATCTCCTGGGGCAACCATTCTCCCGAATTTCTCCCGATTTCCACCCGGACAACAATATTGGGGGCATGCCGTAAAGGCACTGCCTTTAGCGTGCTCTCTCACCTGAAACTTTCCACCCTTAACAGCCATATGCTGTCCAGGCGTCTGCTTTTCCTCCATATAAACAGCGTGCCGGCCCAGTCACATAATAATGTAGCGTTGGACGGGTTTAACTATGGTCTTTACTCGAAGATGTCAAGAAATGCTGACACGCTGTATGATCTTTAACTGGTTTAATGATAACGTTAATTCCAAGCACACACACACAAGTGAATGCAAGCATACTTGCTCAACAGCCATACATGTCACACTGACGGTGGAAGTATAAACAACTTTAACACTGTTACTAATATGCCCCACACTGTGAACCCACACCAAACAAGAATGACAAACACATTTCGGGAGAACAAAAAAAAATTAATTTCATCCAGGACAGCTCGAAGGGGAAGGGGTATGCTGCCTGCACCTCAACCCTCGCCCCCACAACCACGCCCCCCCTAACACCTAACCCTAACCCTAAGTTGTAAGATGTCGGTGGAACAGGGGTTAGTGCATGTGCCTCACATACGAAGGTCCTGAGTAGTCCTGAGTTCAATCCCGGGCTTGGGATCTTTCTGTGTGGAGTTTGCATGTTCTCCCCGTGACTACGTGGGTTCCCTCCGGGTACTCTGGCTTCCTCCCACCTCCAAAGACATGCACCTGGGGATAGGTTGATTGGCAACACTAAATTGGCCCAAGTGTGTGAATGTGAGTGTGAATGTTGTCTGTCTATCTGTGTTGACCCTGCGATGAGGTGGCGACTTGTCCAGGGTGTACCCCGCCTTCCGCCAGGATGCAGCTGGGTAGGCTCCAGCACTCCCCGCAACCCCAAAAAGGGACAAGCAGTAGAAAATGGATGGATGGATGTTGTAAGTCTGTTCAGAAAATGTAAGCATTGGAGAAATGTGTTCACTGACTGCATATTGTGTGAAAACAACATGAAATGTGTGAATGGAGTGGCCACAAAAGACCGATGTTGTGCTTGTGTTTAGAGTTTTGAAAATGTGACAAGTGGTTGGAAAATTGCTTGTTAGCGATTGAAAAAAACTGTAATGTTTATGTTTATACTTTTTTGTTTTTAATTGTGCAAACAAGTTCAACTGTCAAGCTCATGTTTAGGTCATGCATGCAAAGTTATGTAAGACTTTAGTATTCTTAAAAGCAGGGCCGCTGTCAGAAGTTCTGGGCCCCATGACACACCCTCTGGCCCACTGCCACCTGCCACTTAAGGGCCCTTGGAATTGTCTTAATTCTACCACCATGGGTAGATTTGCTAAATATTTTGTTAAAATCGCTCGCCTTGATCTCGTGAACCCATTATGTATCGATATAAATAGTAAGCTTCCTTTATGTATGTCATAATTACTAGAGGTACCTAAAAAATCATGTTATCAAGTATCTAATAGTGATTTAGAGATGGTACAGTCCAGGAATGTAACGATTTCATGAACATGAACATTTCATATCACGGTTATTGTCACCAAAATTATCACGTTATCATTATTATCACGGGATTGTTGCTCAAAAAAGTATTTATACACACTTATATATTTATGTTTTATAACCATGTTTTATTTATTTTTTTAAATACAATAAATACATAGCCACACAATATACTTTCTTGGCAGAAGAAATATGTTATATATAATATTTTTCTGGCTACTTAAGAGCCATATAATTTTTATTTGAGTGTTTAAATATGTTTATCTTCTGTTTTAATTTCTAAATGTTTTTTAATGATATTTTGGTTTATGTGATGTCACGCCAGTTCACCTATTGTTCTATTCCTTTGCGCGTTGATCAATCTCTCTGTCTAAGAGAACATATATTTAAACTTAGACAAACTAATGATCCACAAGGGAAATTGTTCGAAAAACCTACAAGTGTAGTGTTAATGTTCACAGTTGCTCAGACAGCAATGTGTTGAAAGTTTAGTTTGGTGTACGTTATTTCTTAATGAGTAAAGGCGTTAATGCCATTACTCATCACAGGGCCAACACAGATAGACAACATTCACACTCACATTCACACACTAGGGCCAATTTAGTGTTGCCAATCAACCTATCCTCAGGTGCATGTCTCCGCCACCACCCACAGGTTTAAATAGATGAGTTGGTGCAATGTGACTCAGTAGTCTGAGCGTCAGTTTCAAACTGTTTTATTTTGACCAACCATTTATTTCCTCACCACGTACCGTAAGTAGCCTGCCAATCAAGAATGACTCAGTTAATTAAATAATAATCCGTTTAGAGTTAACGCCTATATTTTTTTTGTTAGTGGAGAAGCGAGGCAGGTGGACACGATTGGCAATCAGCGCCTTTTGTGTCCACACCAAGAGGAAGTCAGTGTGTTCCTTCAACTGTGCAACCCCATGGCTTGTTATCTACCACTAGTCCTGACCGATTCTGGTACTACGCTCAAGCCTGCTTTAAAGACGTCTTCTTGGATTGCATTGTTGCTCCCAAGTTATTTTGTTGGCGTTTTTAATCAAGCCGTGCTAACTACGTTGTACTATTTTTTTTTCTTTTTGTCATACTTACTTCTGTAACATAAAACTTCAGCTGCAGTAAAAATACTCTGACAAATACAATTTATCCAAAAAGTTAGTATCACCGATATTGATCATGTTTGCATGTTTCAGGATCATTAAATTATTTTGTAAATTTGTATTTCATTTTGTTGAATGTTATTTTATGATAAGAAAAAAAACACACCATAAAGATTTTTAGGCCAAAAAAAATGCCTTGCCGCAGTTCAAAGCGGTTCAAAGCGGTTGCCTAGCAACCAAAAGCTACGGAGAGTTTACAGCTGTTTTAAAGTGATCCCGACGTCGCAGAGTGATATAAGTTGACAGGCTGAAACCTCAAATTCATCTCTGAACGGCGCAAGATACGAAATTGTTGGAAAAAACAAGTTAAAGTGCCGCAAGTCGCTAAAGAAGCAACTGCCGTTAAGACACAAGCAAGAGGCAGTGACGTCAGTGACTGCCGCGATGCGAAAAGGTAAAGGAAAGATTGAAATCCCGAAACCTTCGGGGTCCCGAAACCTTCGGGGTCAGCTGTTACAGAACACAACTGGGAACAAGATTTGAGGTTGGACACAAGACATGATGGGAATCAAGAAGTGATAATACAAATACTTGAAGAAATGAAAGAAGAAATGAAAGAAATGAAAGAAATGAAAGAAGAAATGAAAGAAATGAAAAAAGAAATGAAAGAAATGAAAAAAGAAATGAAAGAAGAAATGAAAGAAGAAATGAAAGAATTGAAAGAAATGAAAGAAGAAATGAAATAATTGAAAGAATATCTGAGAAAAGTAACAACAGAACACAAACAAGATGTGAAAAGTCTGCAGGAAAATATACAAAATCTGCAATCTCAGAACAACAGAAGAAATAATGAAGCCACTGAAATGAGCAAACAAATGAAGATCCTTCAAGAAGACAACAACATGCTGAGGAATATCATAGATGAAATGGATCAGGACAAACGAATGAATGATATCATCGTGACAGGGCACCGAATTAAACCAAGATCCTATGCGAAAGCTGTGAATAATGAAGGTGAACCAGATGAAATGGATATGATCTCAGCAGAACAGCAAGTGGTCAACTTTCTGCAATCAAAGGAAATTGAAATTGACATTAATACCATCGAAACATGCATCCCACTGAACGGAAGAAACAACAACGCCACTCCAGTCGTGCTCGTGAAACTCGTAAACAGAAAATCTAAAATGGCATTGCTGAGACAGGGAAAGAAGCTGAAGGGAACAAATGTGTACATGAATGAGCATCTCACAAAACGCAATGCTGGAATCGCCAAGAAAGCACCCAACTTGAGAAGGCAGGGAAAAATCCAGGGAACTTGGAGCACCAACTGTAAAATCTACATCAAGCTGAATGGAAGTCCAGAAGCAAGAGTAATTGTTGTCCATGACATCAAGGACCTGGACAATTTTTAAAGTTTACACAGCTACCAAAACAACGATGATAATGGACTCTGACAGAAAACAAACACCCAAATTCAACATCGACACTACTATGTTCCAAGGGACGACTAAACAAGAGGACCTACATTCAGGATTGCATTCACCTACACTTATTGAGATTATTGAAACAACATCAAAGATTGTTGAACAAGAAAATATGGAACTAAAAAATTTCTGCAACAAAGATTACAAAAACCAGGATTTGGAAAATGATATAGATCCAGATACAAATTTTTTCTCCCACATCAGTAATAATTGTTTTTATTATACAGATGATCAATATAATAGCAACATTACATGCGATAACAAATTGTCAATTATTCATTTTAATAGCAGAAGCTTGTATGCAAACTACAACAACATTAAGAACTTTTTGGAACATATCAACGAACCATTCAAAGTGATTGCTGTTACAGAAACATGGATTGATGATAAAAAAGGAATAGATTTTGATCTGGAGGGATATGAACTAAACTACATCAACAGAACCAACAAAAATGGAGGAGGAGTAGCTGTGTACGTGATGAAGAACCTGAACTACAAAGTGGTAAAAAACATGTCATTTGCTATAGATAATATCTTAGAATGTATAACCATTGAAATATGTCAGGAAAAAAGCAAAAACATTTTCATCAGTTGTATATATAGATCACCTAAGTCAAGTATAGAAACATTTGAAGAATGGATCAAGGCTACTTACATGGACAATGGTCAAAGAATAATGTTCTTATGTGGTGACTTTAATATTGACTTATTGAACCCTAACAAGCAAAAGTCTATTGATGACTTCATTGATACAATGTACAGCATCAGTTTATATCCAAAAATCACAAAGCCAAGTAGAATCACAGCACACTGTGCCACGCTTATTGATAATATTTTTACCAATGAGTTTGACAATAACACTACAAGTGGTCTACTTATTACCGACGTTAGTGATCATCTGCCAGTTTTTACAATATATGATGGACACTACAAGAAGAAAATGGAAGACAAAAGGACATTTCGAAGACTGTGCACAGAGAAGAGGATGACTGCTTTCAAAATTGAGCTACAAAAGCCAGATTGGGACAATGTGTACAATGAAAAAGAGGTTGATGAAGCATATGAACATTTCTTAAACAAGTTCATAATACTTTATGACAAACATTGTCCATGGATACAACTTAGTAATAAACAGAGAAAGAATAACCAACCATGGATGACAAAAGGATTAAAAAATGCTTGTAAGAAGAAGAATACACTATATAGAGAATTTATGGCACAAAGAACTATAGAGGCAGAAATTAAGTACAAAAAGTATAAAAACAAGTTAACAGAAATACTACGATCATGTAGAAAAGAATATTACAGTGAATTATTGTAAAGGAACAAA
Source organism: Entelurus aequoreus (assembly GCF_033978785.1). NCBI lineage: Eukaryota > Metazoa > Chordata > Actinopteri > Syngnathiformes > Syngnathidae > Entelurus > Entelurus aequoreus. The sequence goes on from NC_084749.1 coordinate 26,706,622, forward strand.
AATAATATGAGAGCAACATGGGGCATCCTCAATAGCATTATTAAAAATGGCACAAAGAGGGATTAACCTCAATACTTTTTAGACGGAAATAAAAACAATGACAACATAAAGGAAGTAGTTGAAAGCTTCAATAATTATTTTGTAAATATTGGACCAAAATTGGAAGAAAGGATTCCAGACCCAGTTCCAATTGAGGACTATAATGATACCATAGAGCGAAATCCCAACTCCATGTTCCTCAGTAATGTGACACAGGAGGAAATAGTTATAATCGTGAAAAAATGTAAATCTAAGACTTCAACTGATTGTAATGGAATTGATATGGATACGATAAAAAAGGTTATAGAAGAGATATCAGGACCATTAATGTATATTAGTAACCTATCATTTCAAACAGGTACATTTCCAAACAAAATGAAAATAGCTAAAGTTGCACCAATTTATAAGACTGGAGATAAACATCAATTTACAAATTATAGACCTGTTTCTTTACTTCCACAATTTTCTAAAATCATTGAAAAACTGTTTAATAACAGATTAGAGAGTTTCATAAATAAAAATAGAATACTCGAAGAGAACCAATATGGATACAGAGCTAATGTCTCAACTTCAATGGCTTTAATTGAAATTACAGAAGAAATTACCAATGCAATAGACAGTAAAAAATGTGCAGCAGCAGTTTTTATGGATCTAACTAAAGCATTTGACACAATTAATCACAATATTTTAATAAAAAAACTAGAACGATATGGCATCAGAGGGTTAGTCTTAAACTGGATAAGAAGTTATCTAACGAACAGGAAACAATACGTGAAGCTAGGCGAACACATGTCTACAACGCTAAATATATCCTGTGGTGTACCTCAGGGATCAATACTAGGACCTAAATTATTCAATCTCTATATAAATGACATTTGTAAAGTTACAAAAGATTTAAAGTTAGTATTATTTGCGGATGATACAACAGCGTTTTCTTCAGGAGAGAACACACAGGAGATAATACAAATAATAACAGAAGAAATTAACAAATTAAAAAGATGGTTTGACAAAAACAGACTATCGTTGAATCTTAGTAAAACTAAAATAATGCTATTTGGTAATAGTAGAAGAGAAAGTCAAACACAAATACAAATAGATGGAATAGAAATTGAAAGAGTAAATGAAACCAAATTTCTAGGTATAATGATTGATGATAAATTGAACTGGAAATCTCACGTAAAAAATATACAACATAAAGTAGCAAGAAACACGTCAATAATGAATAAAGCAAAACATGTTCTAGACAAAAAATCACTTCATAGTCTATACTGCTCACTAGTGTTACCATATCTGAGCTACTGTGTAGAAATATGGGGAAATAATTACAAAAGTACACTTCATTCATTAACGGTGTTACAAAAAAGATCAGTTAGAATAATACATAATGTTGGATATAGAGAACATACAAATCCTTTATTTATTGAATCAAAGATACTGAAATTCCACGACATAGTGAATTTGCAAACAGCTAAAATTATGCACAAAGCAAACTATAACCTGCTACCCAAGAATATACAACAATTCTTCTCAACAAAAGAGGAGAAATATAATCTTAGAGAAAAATGTAATTTAAAACATTTGTACGCACGTACAACACTTAAGACCTTCAGTATATCAGTATGTGGAATTAAATTATGGAATGGATTAAGCAAAGCAATCAAACAATGTACTAATATGATCCACTTCAAGAAACTCTTCAAACTCAAAGTGTTTACAAAGTACAAAGAAGAAGAACCATGACAAACATTTTCAATTTATTTCATCCATTCATTCATTCATTCTTAAAGTAATCTTACTTATCTCATCATATGAAATATGACTTTCTTCACCAATTATTATTATTAAATCCTTACTATTATTTATTTATTTATTTTTATTGTGATTACATATGGAGTTTATTGTGAAAAAATTGAGAACAAGAAGTGAATAAAAAAAGTTTCAGCAACTGTTATGTAAAGAAAAGGGGTAGGATTAAATAAGCTCTGCTTCTTCCTACTCCTTTTCGAACATGTTGAAAAGAGAAACTGGAAATTGTGATGTATCATGTTGTATGCTTGCATGTTCGAAATAAACTCAAACTCAACTCAACTCAACACTTTTTAGCCACCAATTTAACAACAATGTAACAATATCAACTAAATAACTGTCAGGACGTGGATTTTTACGCAGCTTGCTGCAAGATTTGTTCTCCCGTGATGCAAACGGACTAGACCGGACATGGCTTGTAGGTAAAAACATGATTTAATCTTGACTATAACTCAACGAAGTACAAAACAAAAAGGCACGAACTTGGCGCAGGGAACAAACTAACACTTTAACGTAAACTTTGAACATAAAACAAACAACACTTACTGTGGCTTGAAAAGAGCAGCATGAACTATGACATGAGCAGAGCATGAAATGAACATCAACAGAGCATGAAACTATCATAAAGAACTATGAAACGAACAAGGCAGACTAACTGACAAAGACAGGCTTAAATAATAATATCATGATTAGAACAGGTGCGTACATAAGGCAGGTGAAACTAATGAGTAGTCATGGAAACCAAAACAAACGAGTGCACAAAAACAGGAACTATTTGGAGTCCAAAAACCATTAGAACATAACCAAACAAAACATGATCTAGACCAGTGGTCCCCAACCACCGATCCGTGGACCGATTGGTACAGAGCCGCACAAGGAAAAAAAAGAAAACATTTTTAAAAAATAAATATATTTTTTAATTAAATCAACATAAAAAACACAATGTATACATTATATATCAATATAGATCAATACAGTCTGCAGGGATACACTCTGTAAGCACACATGATTGTATTTCTTTATGACAAAAAATACAATTCCAAATGGATTGTATAACACAGGGGTCAGCAACCCGTGGCTCTAGAGCCACATGCGGCTCTTTAGCGGCACCCTGGTGGCTCCGTGGAGCTTTTTCAAAAATGTATGAAAATGGAAAAAAAATGGGGTGAAAAATATGTTTTTTGTTGTGATATGGTTTTCTGTAGGAGGACAAACATGACACCAACACTCCTAATTGTTAGAAAGTCCACTGTTAATATATGTTTGTGTTTATGCTTCACTGATGAGAGTATTTGGACAGCGCCGCTTTGTCCTACTAATTTAAGCGGCCTTTGAAACCACCGTTTTGTAGATTGTGACTCAACAGTTTGTTTACATGTATAACTTTCTCCGATGCTGCCACAGAAATACGTGATTTATGCCACTCCTTTTTTGTCTTATTTTGTCCACCAAACATTTTATGCTGTGCGTGAATGCACAAAGGTGAGCTTTGTTGATGTAATTGACTTGTCGGAGTGCTAACCAGACATATTTGGTCACCGCTTGACTGCAAGTTAATCGATGCCAACATGCTATTTAGGCTAATTGTATGTACATGTTGCATAATTATGCCTTGTTTTTAGGTATATTTGAGCTCATTTAATATCCTTTACTTTTGTCCTCTGTGTATTTAATTTATAATTGCATGTCTCATGACACATTATCTGTATGTAATATTGGCTGCATTTCTGATTGTTGTTAGTGTGCCATGTTGTTCCAGACCACAGCCAATGTTACCCAGCTTGCAAAGATTGTAATAAATCCATTAGAAGAATGGAATTATTTTTTGTTTCCTTTAAATTGGACACACACACATCTATACCTTTGGCCATTCTAAGACAGTCATTTCCAGGACTTATCTCACCCTCTGAGAAGTTTTACAAATGTTTTCCAATGTTGTAAAAATGTGTTGAATAAATATTACATTTCAACATTTCTGTCAACGAAGTATTGCGTCAGCCTGTGACACAAAGTGATTTTGATAGTAGGCTAATATAGCTAATTAGCCGCTTACATCATGTGTTGCCATCATTATAACACTTATATAAGTATTTTAATATTTTGCGGCTCCAGACTGATTACTTTTTTTTATTTGTGGTCCAAATACTCTTTCAACATTTTGGGTTGCTGACAGAAGTATGAAGGAAAGCAATATTTTTTTTATAAATATCTTTGCAATGCCTCCAAGTTGTACATTTTCGGGACTTATGCAGATCCCAAGTACACAACAGCAGGTACCAATAGGTAAGAAAAGTTAGTTTTGCATAATAGGGCCCCTTTAATCTTTAGAAAAATCTGAGTCACAGCGGGAAGAGCAAGGTAGGTAGGTAGGTAAACAAACTGTTCTGGTGATCAGTTTTGACTAAATACAATGTTAACTTGGTTATCTTTAAGTTGTGTATCCTGAGTTCAAAGCCATAAGAGTCAAAAGTTGGGAGGAAAACAACAACAGCACAGCAATAAATGATGCGTGGGAAAACTACGACCAAAGTCACAGAGGACATTTCTGCCTTTTGTGTAGCTTGTTTTGCTGTCAAACATCCCACTGGCATGTGTCCTAAATCACTTTACTTCACAGCAGGTGCACTAACGGAGAGGTTAAAGAAAACATGTCAAAGATTTCATTGTTGGGTTAATATGCTTGCTAATATGATGAAGGGAATCCCCTTTTCAGTATAAAAAAAAAGATTTCCGCTGCTGTGTGATGTGCTGCTGCATAAGTCATGTTGAGATTACACAGCCAAATAATTAAAGTTGCATGATAAGCAGCTACTCGTTAGGGTTTAACAAACCTAATCAGCTAGGTATGAGTAGTGCTATGAAAATGTTAATGGGTTAGATACAAATGGTGTAGCTTTAATCACATTCCTGGCCCAATCTGTGAAGTGTCAGAGGTCAAAATGTTCCTTTGCAATTTTTGCCTCATCTGCATTTTCTCCCCTCTCGTCTTCCCCTGCAGCCCTTCCTCCCAGCTCATTGCCTCTTTACACTCCAACCCCCCCTCACTTTCCTGCCTACGATTGTTCTTTCTCTCCTGAAGTCTCTGAAGTCTATATTTAGCAGGTGATTCTTCTGGAGGGACCTGCGCTTGTGTTGTCTTCCTTTGGTGCCCTCAGTGTTGGCAGGATGTAGTTTAATGAGTGTTTTTCCTCATCTGAGGATCTCAAGCTCCTTGATAACGTTGTCTGTATTTACTCACAATACTGACAGCGAATCACTCCAACAAATATTAAATTCCAGCTTTCGAAAGGCCACAAATGTCTGTATTTTTGTTAAAAATTATTTTGATTTCAGAAATTTGCTCAACAATAGGCAATTTTTTACCGCAAAAAATACATCTACTTCACACTCAGTCGATAATAATGTATACATACAGTAAAGCCTGGTGCTTTACATAGAGTAAATGGTGGAGCGGGAAGAGGGGAGCCACACTGGCGACATGTTTGTACTTTGAAATAAGTTATTTTTTAAATTTATTACAGTTTTTCTCACCTTTTTTATCAAAGGGCTGCCACTTGCAACTTTATTTGGCCCCATAGTGGCTTTTTTTTGCAGTCCCACTCAAGACAAAAAAAATACAGAGACTAAATCACTAACTTGGGTGATTATATGTTTGGGCACACGATTCTGTGGCGTGACAATCGGGCAAAAAAATCATACAAAAAGTGGACTGTTTGAAAATCGACAAATACTTATTTTAGCACATTCTACATATGTCTGTTATTTGCAGAAATGTTATATTATGTGAGATAAGGATATGCTAAGCTTAGATTAATCAGTTCCATATCAGTTTTTGATATCTTACAAACCACGTTCATTACCTTCTAAACCCCTCAGGCAGCACAAGAGTTAAATTGATTATGGAGAAAGACCGCCATCATGTGAACAAGTCATTATATAGACTTTGATTTCAGAGATGGGATTGTTGGAGCTTGTTTTGGAATACCAGACAGAATAAATATTAGTAGTTGTCTTTGTCCTCGTCTCTATATTCTCTCCAACCTGCTTTGAACAAATCTGGTTTGTACTTGACAGAAGCCTGTGCAGTCCCCGGCCTTGTTAATATTTCACATGGTCACAAGGCAGAGCACACGCCTGATAGTGAAGTCTTCACTTCATTTAACCTCCGGCTACTAATATTAAGCAGCAGTGTGGCATGAAGCCCGATGAGGTACATACTAACATTTACATTGTCTATGTTCTTGTGCTTCTAGACTACAGATCTAGACTTGGATGTGTGGTTTTGCTTACATAAAGTGTAGATAGAAAACAACTCCATCTTTGAGGTGTCCATACTGGAAAATGAACATAATCTGAAAATTATCAAACAAAACAATAAAATATAAAAAAAACTGATCAATAAAAGTATAAAATAGTAAAACATAATAGGAGTAATGATAGCAAAAAATACAATAGAAAAGAACTCAGTAACAGTCAGTCTGTTCAGTTCTCGCCTTAATTAAATACATCAATACACTAGAGCTCAAATTATTCAGTGAATTATTCCAAATTGTCATCTTCCAGTAGATTATAATGAGGACTCCAGAGATGTTTGACCCTAATGGTAAAGTAAGGTTCAAAGGTCATGACCACAGATAAGATAAGCATTAAATAAATGACAAATTCATACATCCTTTTTTATTAGGATTCTTTGTGATGGAGACTCTCACAAATGTTGTTCTTTCTCACCACAGTTGTATTTATACCAAATTGTATTAAACTATGAAAATATAATTCTGTCCTACTTTGTATTTGGTTGGAAGAAGTAATCTGCAGTCAAACCATTGTCACAAAACATACATTTTGGTCCACCTAAATGTTGTCTAATTGTTTGTTTTTTTAAATTATTCCTTCATTTAGTTAGGGCTGCAGCTATCGATTATTTTAGTAACGGAGTAATCTACTGATTAGTTTGTTCGATTAATAAAATGAACGGAACAAACACACTTTAAAGCCTCAATGCGTATTTTAGGGACAACGGTTAAAATTAGAGATGTTTGATAATATCGGACTGCCGATATTATTGGCTGATAAATGCTTTAAAATGTAATATCGGAAATTATTGGTATCGGTTTCAAAAAGTAAAATGTTTGACTTTTTAAAACGCAGCTGTACGGAGTGGTACACGGATGTTGGGAGAAGTACAGAGCGCCAATAAACCTTAAAGGCACTGCCTTTGCGTGCCGGCCCAATCACATAATATCTACGGCTTTTCAGACACACAAGTGAATGCCAAATATACTTGGTCAACAGCCATACAGGTCACACTGAGGGTAACCGTATAAACAACTTTTACACTGTTACAAATATGTGCCACACTGTTAACCCACACCAAACAAGAATGACAAACAAATTTCGGGAGAACATCCGCACTGTAACACAACATAAACACAACAGAACAAATACCCAGAACCCCTTGCAGCACTAACTCTTCCGGGACGCTACAATATACACCCCCCCGCTACCCCCTACCCCCCACCCCCACCCCCAACTCAACCCCGCCCAACTCAACCTCCTCATGCTCTCTCTGGGAGAGCATGTCCCAAATTCCAAGCTGCTGTTTTGAGGCATGTTAAAAAAAATAATGCACTTTGTGACTTCAATAATAAATATGGCAGTGCCATGTTGGTATTTTTTTCCATAACTTGAGTTGATTTATTATGGAAAACCTTGTTACATTGTTTAATGCATCCAGCGGGGCATCACAACAAAATTAGACATAATAATGTGTTAATTCCACGACTGTATATATCGGTATCGGTTGATATCGGAATCGGTAATTAAGAGTTGGGGAATATCGGATATCGGCAAAAAAGCCATTATCGGACATCTCTAGTTAAAATAAACAAAAAATATTCTGCTCGCCCTAGCCTTCATCCTCACTCTCAACATTGAAATTGCACTTTTTTAAACTTAAACTTAAATAAACGTTCCGCTATTTGCCACCACACAGGTCACAGCACCCACACACCATTACTCTCGTGTGTGCTCTATTGCAGGGGCCGTGCGGAAAATATGTCTGTTTATTTACAGTTCTATTTTTTTAGTTTTATCAATCTTTATTAGAACAGAATATAAACTGAAACGTTTTTCTAATAAAATACATTGATTAATTGTTGCATCCCTACATTTAGTGCATAATTATGATGCATTTTTTTCCTGAGAAAATCCCAGCTCAGCAGCTACAAGACATTAAAACAACGTTGAGAACTTGTTGAATTCAGTCGTGACGTTGAGCAATTCAAACCTAACCTTGGATCAACACGCTTTTTGACAATGTTTAATCAATGTTGGGTTCTGACGTTGATTTGACCATTGAATTTTGGTCATTTCCCAACCAATAGTCTACAACACAAATGCAAGGTTGAAACAACATGCTTTTTGATGACGTTTATTCAATGTCAGGTTGTGACGTTGAATTGACCTTTTAAATTTGGTCATTTCCCAACCAACAACGTGGATCCAACGTTAAACATCAATGTCTCAATTTACAAATACAACTATTTTGCAACATTGTTTAGAAGTCAGTTTAAAAACACACATATATATATATATATATATATATATATATATATATATATATATATATATATAAAATCAACGCTGAATAATGTCTTGTGCCGGCTGGGAATACATTTTCATGACTTATTTCAATTAGTTAATAAAATAAAATGGCACGTATCATCGGGCGTGGCTTTGATAAATGTACTTAAACTTGTTTAGTATTAGAAGCTGCTAGAAATGCAAAATTTTAGGCTGTTGTGTATATTGTCTTGAAATTCATGGTTGAAAGGGTTGAAACTAATCTCTCACTCTTCATCTCTGTCTCATTTTCACTCTTTGTATCGTTCTGTCTGAGCTGCAGCCGTCATCCAATTGGTCACAGTTTTCACAGAGGGTTTCACATGGAGGATGCACAATGAGCTTACAGCACCATCTTTTTGTTTTTGTTGATCTGCATCCATGCCTCCATCCATTTTCTAGACCACTTGCACTCATAAACTGGAGCCTTGCCCAGCTGAACTTAGGTGACTCAGCCAATCACAGGACACATAAAGACAAACCACCATTCACACTTACATCTTTGGACTATTTCCAGGGGAATATCCAACTTGCCAAATGTGGTGATCTTGATTGCCACTAGACAGAACACTACAATCACAATGTGAACACAACATGTAACAACACAACCATATATACGTATATATATATATATATATATATATATATATATATATATATATATATATATATATATATATATATATATATATATATTAGGGTGTGGGAACAAATCGATTCGAATTCGAATCGCGATTTTCACGTTGTGCAATTTAGAATCGATTCTCATTTTTGAAAAATCTATTTTTTTAAATTGTATTTTTATTTTTTAACAATTTTAATTTTTAATTTTTTTATTTTATTAATCAATCCAACAAAACAATACACAGCAATACCATAACAATGCAATCCAATTCCAAAACCACACCCGACCCAGCAACACTCAGAACTGCAATAAACAGAGCAATTGAGAGGAGACACAAACACGACACAGAACAAACCAAAAGTAGTGAAACTAAAATGAATATTATCAACAACAGTATCAATATTAGTTACAATTTCAACATAGCAGTGATTAAAAATCCCTCATTGACATTATCATTAGACATTTATAAAATAAAATAAAAAAGAACAATAGTGTCACAGTGGCTTACACTTGCATCCCATCTCATAAGCTTGACAACACACTGTGTCCAATATTTGCACAAAGATAAAATAAGTCATATTTTTGGTTCATTTAATAGTTAAAACAAATTTACATTATTGCAATCAGTTGATAAAACATTGTCTTTTACAATTATAAAAGCTTTTTACAAAAATCTACTACTCTGCTTGCATGTCAGCAGACTGGGGTAGATCCTGCTGAAATCCTATGTATTGAATGAATAGATAATCCTTTTGAATCGGGAAAAAATTGTTTTTGAATCGAGAATCGTGTTGAATTAAAAAAAAATCGATTTTGAATCGAATCGTGACCCCAAGAATTGATATTGAATCAAATCGTGGGACACCCAAAGATTCACAGCCCTAATATATATATATATACACTATATTGCCAAAAGTATTTGGTTCATATGTGAAACTATTCAGTTCACAAACTCTTGTGCCAAGCCAAATGTGTACGAACGCTTCATTCATTCATTGTGTGTCCCGCAGGCCGCAGGCAGCCATCTTGTGTTTTGTGGCATTGCCGAGATTGAGGAAGTCAGCCTCCTGCAGCAGCTCGTCTCTAATTGTGACAAGAAATAACTTCTTTTTTTTTCGCAGTCGGAGGAGGAAACGTGTCCTTCCAGCGCACACACAGCCCTCATTCCTGCTCCCCTTTTCAGCTCATTCTCTTTTACTCTCTCTATCTATTTCTCAGTGCTGCACTCAGCAAGCCCCCCCAACTGTGAATTGATTTTTATTTTTAAATGTTTATCATTACAGCAATATAGAGGGACAAGCGGTAGAAAATGGATGGATGGATGGTTGTTCAAGTTAAGAATTTTTGTGTTTTGTGTGACCGCCAGAGAGACTTCTGTGTGTCCTATTTATGCGCTGAGCTTGTCGTCGTCATTGTTTTAACCTGTTAGGCAAGGCAAGGCAAGGCAAGGCAACTTTATTTATATAGCACGTTTACAACAATTTTTAAATTGGACCAAAGTGCTTTACAGGTTAAAAAGCATAGAGCAAAAAACAAAACAAAAACAAACAAAGAACATAAACAATGAATGAGCTAAACAAGATAGTGCAAAAGCATCACGGTAAAAGAGTTCGAATAAAAAAAGTAAAATTGCAAATTAAAAATAATAAAATAATAAAAGTGCGACAAATTGAAAAAAAACTAAAGCGAGGGGGGGGGACTAGAAATGGTGGCCTGGTGGGCGGACTCAGCTCAGGTTAAAGGCCAGCGAGAAGAGGTAGGTCTTAAGAAAGGTTTTGAAGACCCCCAGGCTCTGGGCTAACCTAATGTGGAGGGGAAGGCTGTTCCCGAGCTTAGGGGCGGCAACGAAAAAGGCTCTGTCCCCTCTGGTCTTTAACCTGGATCTGGGGACCGCCAACAGCAGTTGGTCAGCTGACCTTAGGGCTCTAGACGAGGTATGATGGTGCAGAAGCTCGGTCAGGTATTGTGGGGCCAGGCCATTTAGGGATTTAAAAACAATTAAAAAGTAATTTAAAATCAATGCGTTGACGGACAGGGAGCCAGTGGAGTGAGGCCAGGTCTGGGGTGATGTGCTCTTGTTTTTTGGTGCTGGTGAGGAGATGGGCAGCCGCGTTTTACACAAGCTGCAAACGGCGGAGTGATGCCTGATCAATGCCAGCATACAGTGAGTTGTTGTTGTCTAGCCGGTGTGTGATGAAGGTGTGGATAGCAGTCTCCAGGTCGCTCTGGGAGAGATAGGCCTTGGTCTTTGCTAGGGTTCTGAGATGGTAAAAGCTGGTACTAACTACTGAGCTAAACAGTTTGGTGAATTTAAAGGCACTATCGAAGATCACTCCGAGATTTCTCACGGAGGACCGGATGTTTTCACCCAGAGGACCTAGAGCACTGACAAATGAGACTGGAGATGTTTCGCCGAAGATGATGATCTTGGTCTTGCTCTCATTAAGGTTGAGGAAGTTAGCACTCATCCACGCTTTGATGTCAGTCAGACAGTCAAGCAGTGGCTGAAGTGCGACCTGTCCTGTGGCTTTAAGAGGCAATTAGATCTGAACATCATCGGCATAACAATGGAATGAGACATTGTGCTTGACCAGGATTTCATAGTTAGACTTAGACTTAGACTTCCTTTTATTGTCATTCAAATTTGAACTTTACAGTACAGAGAAGAACGACATTGTGTTGCATTAGCTCGTTGTAGTGCAGGACAAAAGAGCAATAAAGTGCAGATATAAAGAAATAGATTATTGTACAGATAAATATATTGCACTTTTGCATATGCATCCACGTTTATGGATGTATTTTATATTGTCTTTATATTCCAGCGAGTTAATCCATTTTTGGGGGGAATTGAGGGGATTATTTTGATGCGTTCAAGAGTCTTATGGCCTGAGGGAAGAAGCTGTTACAGAACCCGGAGGTTCTGCTACGGAGGTTGCGGAACCTCTTTCTAGAGTCCAGCAGTGAAAATAGCAGGAGTCTCTGCAGATTTTCTGAGCCCTGGTCAGGCAGCAGCTTTTTGCGATCTCCTGGATAGGAGGAAGAGGAGTCCTGATGATTTTTTCCGCCATGCTCACCACTCTCTGCAGAGACTTCCAGTCTGAGGCACTGCAGGCTCCAGTCCAGACAGAGATGCAGTTGGTCAGTAGGCTCTCTATAGTGCCTCTGTAGAATGTGGTGAGAATGGGGGGAGGGAGCTGTGCTCTTTTCATCCGACGCAAAAAGTGCATGCGCTGCTGAGCTCTTTTTTACAAAGAGTGTGTAGGGACCAGTAGTGAAGTGTATTTCTGGTCTTGTTGCCCCTTCCCAGGCAGAAGGGCGAAGCGGCTGCATAGCTGGATCAAAAGAGACGTCTGAGACGCTTTGCTGAACCAAAAGTTGCTTTATTACAAGCGAGCGTCATTTAAACAGCTCTGCAGTACCTGGAGGAATCTAAGTCATAACACTCCTAACTTGGAGAAGCCAAACCACCAGTCTTATATTCCTACCTCCTTCCTGTCTGTGTGTGTGTGTGCGCTGGGTCAGGAGAGCACATGCTGACCATAAAAGGAGATGTTCGTGTGTAAGTGTCTGGAAAACAACTGCTTTAAATGTTGGCGTTGAGCAAGACAGGTAGTCTCCTCTCAAGGATATGGTTATCACGTTTGCGTTCCGAAGTCCCAATTAAGGCCTCTTTCCTACGGGAAGTGATACAATCCACCTGCGAATATCAAACTAAGGGGCTTTATCTTAGTATGTGCTCAAACTGAAATACCACTGTTTACTTACATGTGAAGGTTTGCTTTCTCCAAGATGAATATGAACATTCACCATATGTAGAACATAATATGAGTTAATTAGTTCACTTCAATAGCAACATCGGTTTTAGGGAGCACTGTTCCGGTGATTAAAGTACGTCTTTTTCCGGCCAAATTTTCGGTGCATTATTAGTCAATAGTGCACAAATAATAATCAATATATAGCCATTCATGCTGTTACTTACCTGCTAGTGTTAATGTGTATGTTAGTGTGTTATGATGGTCATTTTACCCATGGTCTGTGAACACACCGTGCTGGCAGAGAATGAACAAGTGCTGTGTGTCTTGAAGTGAAGCACGGAGGCAGACGTGTGTGCACAGAGGAAATACTTGTTGGCAATGGCAATAAAAGTGTAGTAGAATTTCTGACCTTTGACCTATATTGCATGTCTATCAAGAATGTACGCTCATTTAATTTCTCTTCTATTCTGTGCCAGTGGGACAAAGGTGAATATCGAGTTGTGCCAACCTGTCTACAGAATGTTTAGAATTTCCAAATATGACTAAGAGATACAAGGTTGTTTTGGAACAGACAAAACCAAAACAAAACAATCATGACGCATTAGATAACAAACAATGACGCACAAGAGACATATAAACAATGGCAGAAGACCGGAACTCGACAGTGATTTTGGCTTTTGTGTGTCTTGTTTACTCCGGAGTAACATGTGGTCTGTCTGCACGGCTAACTTAATTCAACCTGCACTTCTGATAATGGGTAAATAAATTTGTTGTACTAAACTACTTTTGTTGCCTGCTTAAGCTTCGGACAATCCACTACACAAATTGGCGTCACGAACAGGATGGTTTAGAAGCTACAGGTTGACAGCCGCTCCCGCTCTCTCTGTCAGGCAGACAGTGTGTTGCACACGCGCATCACAAGGTAAGCAGTTTGCTTAAAGTGTAAACATTTTCTGCCTGGAGAGAGCCGGATCGATAAGACTAATTGCTGAATCTATTTTTGATAAAAGATAGGTTTAGTCAGGTTCTCCAAAAACAACCTGGAATGGGGTAAATTATGGTTGGATTGAGTTGTTTTATATGTGATTATTTGTCTGTGTGTTTGTTGAAAACTTGTGATTTCTTGTTTTTAACACAAGGGGATTTTTATTAGAATTTTGGTGGTTTGGAGTGTAGAAGCACAGACGATGTGAGACGAAAAATGTCTTTTAACCTCTTCATCCTCTGTCGTTGCTGGCAGAGGATGCTTCTTTCTGCAAGTGCATCAGAATTAGCCAGAGTTGGACAAAGATAAATTTAAGGCAAGGTTTGCTAACTGGTGTGACATTTGGCCCATATAAAATTGATACGTCTGTGAAAGTGCGAGACACCTGTCTATGTGGAAACTGCAGCGGTCCCTAGTCCTTGTGACTCAGCGTGTAAAAAAGCCTCATATTAGGTGACCATTCAGTGACTCCGGTAAAGGAGATCAACTGAGCCAAGTTGTCACGAATCTGTTTAATGGCTGCAGAATAGACAGGTGGCGTCTCGGGCTCCATATGGTAGAGCTTTGGTGAAACTTGGTGAAACTGTATGGGACTGACCAGACACGATGTCTGTAGGATTGCTGGGTGATTCCTGGTGGTCCTATGGCGCCTTAGAGGCCAGTGATCCGTGTTGGTCAGTTTGATAACGCAGGTGCTGCTCCAATGAAACGGATTAATCACCGTTTTATGAGCAATGATGGAACCTGGTTTTTGTGATATGAGACGGCCGATTCCACAAAAGCACGTGTGCATTAGTCGTTTATATTTGTCCGGACAATGGGGTGGTATTGTAATTTAACAATGTGTGTGTATAATGATGAATGCTGAAATGTGTGTGTATTGAGTGAGTCAGTTTATGTTGGTACATTTAGATATATGTGTAATTTAATAACTTTTGTGTAGCACCTGGTTTCTTATCTGGTTTAATTCCCCCCTTCCTTCCCCCCCCCCTCTCGCAACCTCCCTTCACGCTTTTTCTCACAGCCCCGCTATCTGTAAAAGTTGGGAAATTGTCTAAAATGTGTGTGCGTGTGAGAAAGTAGACAAAGTTTATGTACAGAAAACATATGAGTGAATGATCTATCCATTTAATTATCTTATTCCGCTCTCGGAGGTTGGATCGCGGGGGCAGCAGCCTAAGCAGGGAAGTCCAGAATACCCTCCTTAAACTTGACTATTTGTCCATCTAAGAGTGAATGATAAATGTTGTTCTTATTATTAAGGTTCTGATATGATACAGCTGTGCTTCTGGATGAGAAAAATAGTTGTCTATTGCATTTACTTTTAACTGTGCTGGTGATTGTAACTGTGTGACACTGTGGTTTGGGAAAAAAAAAAAAAAAAGGAGGCCCTGCTGGAAGACATTTTAAAGGCTTACTGAAAGCCACTACTACCGACCACGCAGTCTGATAGTTTATATATCAATGATGAAATCTTAACATTGCAACACATGCCAATACGGCCGGGTTAACTTATAAAGTGCAATTTTAAATTTCCCGCTAAACTTCCGGTTCGAAACGCATCTGAGGGTTGACGTATGCGCGTGACGTCAATCATTGAAACGGAAGTATTCGGACACCATTGAAGTCAATACGAAATAGCTCTGTTTTCATCTCATTATTCCACAGTATTCTGGACATCTGTGTTGGTGAATCTGTTGCAATTTGTTCATTGCATTATGGAGAAAGAAGCTGAGCAAGCAAAGAAGAAAGTTGTCGGTGCGAAGTGTCTATTTTGCGAGGGAAGTCAGCAACAACACGTACACAGCCGGCGCTTCTTTGTTTACATTCCCGAAAGATGCAGTCAAGATGGAAGAACTCGGACAACAGAGACTCTTACCAGGAGGACTTTGATTTGGATACACAGTTGCGATAACGTGAGTACACAGCTGCGCTTCCAAACATTTGATCGCTTGCTATAACTAGCTCGAGCTAGTAGCTAGGAGCTAGGAGCTAGCATTAGGATTAATTTGTGGCATATTAAATATAAGCCTGGTTGTGTTGTGGCTAATAGAGTATATATATGTCTTGTGTTTATTTACTGTTGTATTCATTTCCAGCTGAATACCAGGTCACCCCCGGCTCTCACAGCATCTTCCACTCCCCACTAGTCCTTCACTTGCACTTTCCTCATTTAAAAATATTTCATCCTCGCTCAAATTAATGGGGAAATTGTCGCTTTCTCGGTCCGAATCTCTCTCACTTCATGCGGCCATCATTGTAAACAATAGGGAACTTTGCGTATATGTTCAATTGACTACGTCACGCTACTTCCGGTAGGGGCAAGCCTTTTTTTATCAGATACCAAAAGTTGCGATCTTTATCGTCGTTGTTCTATACTAAATCCTTTCAGCAAAAATATGGCAATATCGCGAAATGATCAAGTATGACACATAGAATAGATCTGCTATCCCCGTTTAAATAAAAAAAATGTCATTTCAGTAGGCCTTTAAAGGCCTACTGAAACCCACTACTACCGACCACGCAGTCTGATAGTTTATATATCAATGATGAAATCTTAACATTATAACACATGCCAATACGGCCGGGTTAACTTATAAAGTGACATTTTAAATTTGCCGCTAAACTTCCGGTTCGAAACGCCTCTGAGGATGACGTATGCGCGTGACGTAGCCCGGCGAACACGGGTATGCCTTCCACATTGAAGCCGATACGAAAAAGCTCTGTTTTCATTTCATAATTCCACAGTATTCTGGACATCTGTGTTCGTGAATCTGTTTCAATCATGTTCATTGCATTATGGAGAAGGAAGCCGAGCAAGCAAAGAAGAAAGTTGTCGGTGCGAAATGGACGTATTTTTCGAACGTAGTCAGCCACAACAGTACACAGCCGGCGCTTCTTTGTTTACATTCCCGAAAGATGCAGTCAAGATGGAAGAACTCGGATAACAGAGACTCTAACCAGGAGGACTTTTGATTTGGATACACAGACGCCTGTAGAGAACTGGGACAACACAGACTCTTACCAGGATTACTTTGATTTGGATGACAAAGACGCAGACGTGCTACTGTGAGTATGCAGCTTTGGCTTTTTTTTGCGTATGTACGTAACTTTTTAAAAATATATAAGCTTTATGAACCTTGGGTTAGGTGAACGGTCTTTTGGGCTGAGTGATTGTGTGTGTTGATCATGTGTTTGAATTGTATTGGCGTGTTCTATGGAGCTAGGAGCTAGCAGAGGAGCTAGGAGCTAGCATAACACGTACCGTACCGTACGTGCGCGTCACGTACGTAACTTTTTAAAAATATATAAGCTTTATGAACCTTGGGTTAGGTGAACGGTCTTTTGGGCTGAGTGATTGTGTGTGTTGATCAGGTGTTTGAATTGTATTGGCGTGTTCTATGGAGCTAGGAGCTAGCAGAGGAGCTAGGAGCTAGCATAACAAACACGCAGGTGTTATTATGCAGGATTAATTTGTGGCATATTAAATATAAGCCTGGTTGTGTTGTGGCTAATAGAGTATATATATGTCTTGTGTTTATTTACTGTTGTAGTCATTCCCAGCTGAATATCAGGTACCGTGAGTATGCAGCCTTGGCTGCTAAACATTCGATAACTTGACCGTATGTGCGCGTCACGTACGTAACTTTTTAAAAATATATAAGCTTTATGAACCTTGGGTTAGGTAAACGGTCTTTTGGGCTGAGTGATTGTGTGTGTTGATCAGGTGTTTGAATTGTATTGGCGTGTTCTATGGAGCTAGGAGCTAGCAGAGGAGCTAGGAGCTAGCATAACAAACACGCAGGTGTTTTTATGCAGGATTAATTTGTGGCATATTAAATATAAGCCTGGTTGTGTTGTGGCTAATAGAGTATATATATGTCTTGTGTTTATTTACTGTTGTAGTCATTCCCAGCTGAATATCAGGTCACCCCCGGCTCTCACAGCATCTTCCCTATCTGAATAGCTTCAACTCCCCACTAGTCCTTCACTTGCACTTTACTCATCCACAAATCTTTCATCCTCGCTCAAATTAATGGGGAAATTGTCGCTTTCTCGGTCCGAATCTCTCTCACTTCATGCGGCCATCATTGTAAACAATAGGGAACTTTGCGTATATGTTCAACTGACTACGTCACGCTACTTCCGGTAGGTGCAAGCCTTTTTTTTATCAGATACCAAAAGTTGCAATCTTTATCGTCGTTGTTCTATACTAAATCCTTTCAGCAAAAATATGGCAATATCGCGAAATGATCAAGTATGACACATAGAATAGATCTGCTATCCCCGTTTAAATAAAAAAAATTCATTTCAGTAGGCCTTTAAGATAAGGGATGTGTGCGTGTGACGAGGCTGTGTGAGTGACAGCTGCGTGAGGTGTGGGCCGAAGAGGTGTGACACTGCTAGGATAGCATTGAGCTAGGTTTACATTGAGCTAGGTTAGCATTGAGCTAGGATAGCATTGAGCTAGGTTAGCATTGAGCTAGGTTAGCATTGAGTTAGCATAGCATTGGATTAGTTTAGCATTGAGCTAGGTTTAAAGAATAAATAAATAAATAAATAAAAAACTATATATATATACATATATATATATATATATATATATATATATATATATATATATATATATATATATATATATATATATATATATATATATATATATATATATATAAGTTCACAAGCCCAGATGGATCTCTATTACAATATCCAAAGAAGGTTGATGATTGATTATATGTATAGAAATTTTGATTATAATTTAATCACTTGTTTAATTTTTAAAACGTTTTAGTTATTCTTATATTTTTTTGTCCAAATTTGTCAAGTAAGACCACAACAAATGAGCAATATGGTGCACTGTTATACAATTTAATAAATCAGAAAATGACGACATTATACTGTATTTTATTTCTTTATTTTACTGGGAAAAAAAGGTTGAAAACCACTGCCCTAAATCATATCTAAAGCTAAAATTATTTTATAAGACTGATTATTTTGGATTATTGTGTTTGTATTGTGAGAGAAGGAGAGAAAGTGAGAGAGAGAGGAAGAGAGAGCAGGTGAAAAAACAGAATGAGGGTGAAGAGGATGGTTTGAGAAAATATGGGAAAAGGATGTTTATAACCTTACGTTATGTGAATGGTTTCTAGGAGAACAGAAAATAAAAACATTGTGTGAAGTGTAAGGAAGAGATGGATACAGGATGTTGTTTGTAAAGGAAAACGAAATTGAAGAAAAGATGAGAACGTGACAAATGAAGGTATTCGTAAATGGTATGCTGTTGATTGTGGTTAGCTGCAAGTTTGTTTATTTGTTTGTTTGTTTAGTTGTTTGAGTGAAATGGGAAGAAATCAATAGGAATAATTACATGCAAAATGGAATAAAACTATGAGTGCGATAGATAATGAATGAATAAATGAAATAGGTTTATTTTGGTCATATAATCAACCATCAACCAATTTGTGTGAGCAGTTTAACAGTAAATTAGACATATTAACAATCATACACATTTACACACAGAAAAGAAAAGAAAAAAGAATGACCGGAAAAAAAAAAAAAGAATAGGCGGAAGCCAAAGCTTATATTGCCCTATGATATACATTTACTGAACATTAAATTACCTGGAACATCAACGTTAAAAGATGAAAGTAATTGTTACTATATTTTATAAATGTTCAAAAAACTTTACTTTTCAAGGGTCTCCAAAACCATAACAAAAAACTACATGTGTTCAGCTCATCACTGAGGATGGTACATCATTTAACTCCTAAAACTGAAATACATTTGTTTTTATTTTTATTTTACTTGATCTATTTCAAAAATCAATATCCCTCGTAAATGATAGTTTTCTCCTCATAATGTAAACAAGCTAAGAATACAAACTGGAAGGCTGTTGTTCTTTACTCGGAAACATAATTGCCATTGTTTTAAAATTAAATTATCTGAACATTTAACACATTATGACTTATAAAAATTGGATTGGTATGATCATAATAATAATGCTTTGTGTATTATTGAAATGAGCCTTTCAATTTTATGTATTGGGTCTATATTTCTTCTATAAACATTTCCCCAAACTTCAAAACAATATTACATATGGAAAAATAAATGAATGACATAACATATGCAGACATTTCTTATTCAGCATGTGTTAACTTTATACCGAATAGCAATGGATTTGGATATTTTTCTTTAATATGTTCAATATGTGGCTTCCAACATATTTATGATCAATTATTATTCTCAAGAAGTTAGTTCATATACTCTACCAAGTTACTCTTTCTGGTAAAGATTTAGTCTTATTAATTTCTACATATTGAGATCTATTACTTAAAATAACTACTTAACCACTGTTGTGAAACAGTTTCTAATTTATGGGAGTATTGGGATAGGATTGAGGAAGATGTCTGCTGTGATGGTGGTTAGTTTGGAAATCAATTTAATAAAAGCAAGTTTAAGTCAGGTAACTTTAAAGTGCAGTGTGACGTTTTTAGTTTGGAGTAATTTACATTTTTATTTAGACATTGCAGTACACCATACTTCTGGATGTTGAGCTAGAAGAGGATAATGGCATGACAGAATAAAGTTAGAGTTAAAGTTGGGGTGCCAGTGATTGTCACACACACACTGGGTGTGGTGGAATTTGTCCACTGCCTTTGGCCCATCCTCCGTGATTGCCCCTGGGAGGTGGGGGAATCATGTTTGGTGATTTGGCTCCCAAATTTTTTATAGTCTTTGGTATTACTCGACCGGGGTTTTGAACTTGCGACCTGCCGATCTCAGGGCGGACACTCTAACCACTAGGCCACTGAGATGAAGGAGGCAAACCAAATCTCAACAGCTTTCAGTTAGCTACAGATTTTGAGAGTATAATGCAAATAACTATAACTTTACAACTGTTTGCTGTGAATAGTGTTGAATAATAATTACAAATAACAGCCTACATTAATAATTAGAATAAGAGCCGATATGTAAAGTGTTAAAAAGAGGAGAAGTGTGATTAGGCCTGGCACTTATAGCATGGCCTTGTGTGTTTGTTGTGACTAGGTTGGATAACCAGTCGGAGACAGGCAAGGCAAGGCGGGGCAGCTTTGTTTGTGTGGCGTTTTTCCAGGAAAGGGCAGACTCAAAGTGCTTCACAGACAACAAAGTGAAATGAAAGAAAATAAAAGCAAAATTAAAATGCAGACAATAAAAATAAACACAGTGCGGACGTTAAAAGATTAAAAGATTTAGCTGAAACATAAGGAGAAACGTGAATAAAAACATTCTTTTGTTTTGGAGAATATCACGCACAGCGGGAGGTCAGAGTGCAAGCATGGCAGCTTGCTCGCGCCTACTGATAGACAAATGATAGTTTAAATTAACTTATAGATAATCTTTAAGTGAATTAAAAGGGTACTTAAATACACATGAAGTAGTACGTATAATCTTTGAAATAAGGTTATTGATTAGCAATTAATGGGATAGTTAAGACTGTAATTTGAAAACGTGATATGCAAAATTGAACTAACCGAGAGGATATGAAAACGATGGGTGTACATGTTTTGAGTTCCAAATTCTGGAGGAAAAAAACCTCAGCAAAACGTAAAACCATACAGACGGACTTGGGTGGTAGCCACGGTTGTGCTAGGTCAAGCGAGGGTGGAAAGGATATGCAGCAGGGGGACTGCCAATCTGAACAAGACAAGCTCCAAAGTTGTAGCCAGAACATGCTCACAAAAAATACAGGTGTGACAGCAGGACGAACAGCAGGATACAAACAGACCCCTGCTGGACATAAGTGTCAACGGACAATGTTCAACACAATCTTTGAAGCATTCCTTTGTGGTCAACCTGCACACACCTTGTAATGACCTGCTTACGAACTGTGCCCTGACAATTCAATACCGCACAGAAGGAACTTCCTGATGTTGCCTGACAGCACGACATCAGCTGACAACTACTGGGGACGCCTCCCAGGAACGAGTGGAAGACGGGGACTGCTCCAACTGTCCTAGCACTGGCTGACTGAGGTGCGTCCGTGTGTCCTGCCACCCAAACCGCCAAAGTGTATGATCACCAATTAGACGACTCATAATAGGAGCCTTTTGACTCTTATATATGGTGGGACTCAAGGTATGGCCGCTCATGTGAACTATCCTTACAACAATTAGAATGGTATAAGATGGACAACTAATGACCCACACTGTTCCTTTGCTCTCTGTCCTGCCTACGAAACCAAAAATTTAGGTCAAATGATAAAACAGGGCGTAGCTGCCGCTGATTGAACCGATACGCAAATACCACATTTTCAATTATTTCGGTTGTCTGTTAAAAACAAAGCTATTGATTGCAATTTGGACACTCCTGCTGTAGGCTACAAAGAGCTAGCAGCTACACAACAGCTGAGCTAAAACAAAATTTAAGCATATCAAAAAATTGTAGTTGCTTATTACATACACAAAGTCGCAGAGAGACAGAAGTCTGTAGAAAGTATTCAGTAACAAACGTGTCCGCATTATTAAATTTTCTACTACAGGAAACATACTGAACAAATACAGCAGTTACTGTCAGACTCTAATCCGGATTACCTTGTCTATCAGAGACATGGTTAAAACCCACAACAACTTTCGTTCAAATTAATGTCCCGGGGGACAAGATTACAGAAAAGACAGATCGAGTGACAAAGGGGGGAGGAATTATGATTTATGAAAGGGAAAACATTAAAAGTAGATCAATTTGAGTATGTTGAAATTAAAATCTATATGTCAAGGTAATTGTAGTATACCGACCGACCACAGCTAAAGACATTTTTCTTTATTCATTTTCAGACATCCTCAAACAGCATAGTATGAAAGAAGTAACATCATGGGGGACGTTAATCTGGACTGGTTAAATAAAACACGTAGAAAGAAACTTAAGGATATTATAAACGGCTTCTACATGATACAAATGATAAGCAGCCCTACTAGAATTACAATTGGATGACAAAAATCAAAGAGAACATCTTTAAATACACGAATACAAAACCAGAAAGAAGAGTGCTAAAATAAAAATACCATTGGATTCTAATAAAGACATGAGGACTCAGCTCTCATTAGAGCAATTATAACAGGTCTAAATACAGATCGTATGATTTAAAAGTTTGGAGGAACAAAGTTACAATGTTTATGCGGAAGTCTAAGGCTGACTTTCACTTAGAATTAATCAAAACTGCAAAAGGGAACATTAGACAGTTATGGAAAACCAGATACAAACTTACGGAAAGAGAGCAAACAAGAAACAACACTATAACATTAAATATCAATGGCGCTACTATCGCAGACAGTCTGGACATAAGTAATAATTGTAATGAACATTTCATCTAGTCTGTACAAACCCTGAATAAAAAGTCCCTCAAAATCAGTGCAAATAATTGTCATTTATTCAGGATGGACTAATTTTAGAATTAACAAATGAAACAAAGTTAAACAAAATCTTCACTGCATTATCAGACTCACGATCTAGAGATATATATATGGGTTGGACACTATCTTCCTAAAAACATATAAGGATTGTATTATTGCTCGTATAACAACGATTGATGAATAAATTAATAACGGAAAACACTTTCCCTACCACGTTGAGAAACTGCTACTATGATTAAATCCATAAAGCAGGAAATAAAGAAGACCAGAACATGTACAGACCAATTAGCCTTCTCCACGTTATAACAAAAGGAATAGAAAATTTGAAGTTAAAAGGTGGCTTTGGAGCTTTGGCTGTTAAAATCTTGGTTGTTGTTACGAATGATGACAGATGTGAACAAGAGCATGCATTGTCTTTGTGTGATGATGTAAATAAGGTGTGGTTGTATTGTACGTATGTGTCCATGAAGGGGCATTTGGTGACTTTTCTTAAAATTGATTACATGCTACAGTATGATTATTTTTTGATTAATTATTGATTATTATGAATGTATATATTTATTATGATTAATTAGTGTCATAATTTTATTGCTTGATTTTTGGATCCCTTTAATTTAGGTAGCCAGGGACTACAGATGGAAAGTAGCTATTTAGATATAATCTGGTACAGAACATATCTGTTTCTGAACTTAATGTTTCTGTGCATTGTCCCATCATAGATAGACTAAATTAAATACAACTATTTAGTGAGTTATTGAGGCCATAATAATTCACTAGGTGTTGTAAAATATCAAAGTACTATTGCAAAAGCGAACAGTGACCTCAAACATGACCTGTCCTCCGCCTCTGTTCTTGCTGCACTTGACTATCAGCTGCCTTTTCTTTTTCTTGGATGTTTCTGAAACTACTAATACTACTACAACTATTACTATTACTATTACTACGACTAACACTGTCCCTGTGAGAGGGACAGAGGAGGGAGGTGAGTTTGGATTGGGTCAAGTTTGAGCGTGTTGAGGTTTTATTTAATCGATATGATCAAGGATAAAGGAACGTAATGATTTAGATTGACAATTGCAGTGGTTGGCGGAAGCAACCCCAACCTCAAAGGAGGGTGCCAATTCAGTAATTAAATGTTTTGTGAATTATCTAATATCCCGACATGGTTTCCCCAAAAAGATTAGGTCAAACAACGGCACCTAATTTAAGAAAACAGGTTAATCTTCTTCAGTCACAAGATCAGCACTTCTCAGGACCAGCAGCTTCCTAGGAAGGTGGAAAGACCATGAGACCAAAATGGTAAGTTTGCAAAATGTAGAATTTGTGTGCCAGTTCCTCTGTGCAGATTTGAGGATGAAAGCAGCCACTCCAGATTCCCTTGCACTCGCTAAGAGGGGCACGGTCAAAGCCAATCCAGGACCAACACCCGATACCTGACTGGAAGGAACCGAGAGGAGAGACAACACCTTGCCAGCGATGACGAGAACGACTAAGGTTGCCAGCCAATATGTGTCCGTCGGGACTCCAGCAGCTGTGGAAGGAGGCCCTGAAGCAAGCCGAGGGCCTGGACCAAAGCCCCACGCCCCATACTCTGCCCCCGCCTTCCCCAAAGCCCCCACAGCTCCAACTTTTTCTCAGCTTTTCCCCAATTTCGGCCAGCACGGACATGCCATTGCACAGTCTGCCCAATGGACTGAACCACACCCCAAGAAGAGACAGAGACAGACTGTTTGAGTGGATCTCTTTCTTCACCAAGGCAGCCAAAAGCCCAACGAGGTGTCGGCAGGCCACCAGCCTGAGGCACCACCGAGCCATCTATACGAGCACTAATCGAACATGGACTCATACGAAATTCAGTTGTGTGTTCAAAATCAATTGGTAATTAACAATATTGGTAACTACATCCATTGCAAATGCCGGGAAAAATATTTTTGCAAATGTCTTACAGTCATAAGTCTATATACATTCATCTATTTATGTTCAATGATGTTCATGATCAAAGTATTTGTTATTCCTTTACTAAATCAAAGGGTAGGCCACTAATTGTGTTCTGTGAGATGGTTTTACTGCAGGCTGGTAACAGCAATCGCTCTGAAGGAGGGTCATAGACGGAATTTTTGCCTCGTATAAAAACATTGAGGTTTTTGCCTCTATCTGTGGTAGAGATTTAACTTAGTGGTCTACATCAGAAATTGTTTTGGTCCAGGGTCTTAAGACCCTGGAAGGCGGGTATGTAGTAGAATTTCTGACCTTTGACCTATATTGCATGTCTATCAAGAATGTACGCTCATTTAATTTCTCTTCTATTCTGTGCCAGTGGGACAAAGGTGAATATGGAGTTGTGCCAACCTGTCTACAGAATGTTTAGAATTTCCAAATACGACTAAGAGATACAAGGTTGTTTTGGAACAGACAAAACCAAAACAAAACAATCATGACGCATTAGATAACAAACAATGACGCACAAGAGACATATAAAAAATGGCAGAAGACCGGAACTCGACAGTGATTTTGGCTTGTGTGTGTCTTGTTTACTCCGGAGTAACATGTGGTCTGTCTGCACGGCTAACTTAATTCAACCTGCACTTCTGATAATGGGTAAATAAATTTGTTGTACTAAACTACTTTTGTTGCCTGCTTAAGCTTCGGACAATCCACTACAAAAGCTAAAAAGAAAGTCAGACTTTGTTTGTTTTTTCCTGGACGCTACAATACATTGTGTTACTTTATTAGGTGTGGCGGCTAATATGAAGTGAATTAAGTGAATTATATTTATATAGTGCTTTCCTCGAGTGACTCAAAGTACTTTACACAGTGAAACCCAATATCTAATTATAACAGTGGCGTGCAGTCACTAGAGGCAGGGGAGGTGGGGCCTCACCTGCCATCATGGAAAGAAAAAAAATGTAAAAAGAAAAAAAAATTAATTAAATTGTTATATGTATCCAGTGATTATACTAAAGTTATTTTCCATTTAACTTCACCAGTTTTAGATTATTTTTATTTTTATTTTCACATTTGCCGTTCAAATGAGAAGAGACGGTGCGGTGATCAGCAGCCAGTTGAGGCACGTCACTGATTTGTGCCTCAACATGGATTGTGCACAATGACTCGGCTAACTGCTGAGCTGCTGTGCAGTGAGACTGTATTGCTATATGAATTATATCAGTTAATGTATATAATGTGCAGTGTATTTTGTCAACAACTGTATGTGTGTAACATATTTCTTGTGCTGAGCATTCATAAATCTGCTGCAAAAGACGTACTGGTTGAGGCTCGCAGTAATCCGGCCTCCTGGTGGCAGAGGGCGGTAGTGATCCCAGAGATCATTCCTCGCCACAGAAGAAAAAAAAAAAAAAAAGTTTGCAAGTCAATTGTTTATTTCCTCTCGCCTGGACTTTTATTAAAAACATGGAGGATTACATATGTAAAATAAAACAGTTTTCTAAACTGGACTTTCAATCGAAGCAGGAGGCAATTTAAAGGTAGACCAACGCCGGAGCTAAAAAGTTTGCTTTTGACTTCGGGACAGAAGACCCGTTCTTTTCAAACGGCGTGGTTCACACGCAAAGGCTGGCTGACTGTGTGGATGTCCAGCAAGAAAGGTAAGACCATAATAATGTTTTTTTTATTAAATGTGCTTTTTTGTGTGCTACAGTTGTGTAAAGAATGCTGGTATGAGCTTTTAAACATAACCCGTTAACTGCTGCCAATCACATGGTGAATAAGATACTATTTAGGGTTCATATGTTTGTAAATCTGACTGTGATGATGCAGTGCCTCACCAGACATTAACCTCACCGCACGCCACTGAATTATAACCAGTGTGGGTGGCACTGGGAGCTGGTGGGTAAAGTATCTTGCCCAAGGACACAACGGCAGTGACTAAGATCGAACCTGGAACCCTCAAGTTGCTGGCACGGCCACTCTTCCAACCGAGCTATGCCACCGTACATTAAGGCGTAACCTTAAATGTAGTTAAACTGGATGTATAGCGTAGCGCTTTTATTTTGATAGTTCTGAGAAAGTGTCTTGACATGTTTTAAAGTTGGATCGACTCTTTGCAATAAAAAAAAGTCTCCTTTCGACATCCTGCCGACCGTATATATATATATATATATATATATATATATATATATATATATATATATATATATATATATATATATATATATATATATATATATATATATATATATATATATATATATATATATATATATATCGCATTTTCTTCGTCTGTCGCTTCAAAATACATCTCACTCTGTGCATCGCTCTGAGCACCTGGGCATGTTTATTTAACAGTAGAATTACAGTAACTGAACGCAGTGAGCCCTCTTTTCAGTCATTCACAATCTTTGTCTTGGTGGGCGGAGAGCGACTCAGCCAGACCGCGCAAATAGGAAGCACAGACAGCCTCGCGACTCGTCAGCGGGAATTGCCGCAAAATAACAAAACTTAGGAGGAACAAATATGATTACAAAGCCATATGAAAAAGTTGTGGGAATTTTTCGGTTTCAAACAGTATGGACAATATGAGCCCATCAACACGAACGAACGAGCGAGAATGCCATGATCCCGTGATGACAATAATGGCCAACCTTGTTTTTCCAACTGGGAAATAAATGCACTTAAGATGTTCAAAATTAATATACTGTAAGTTAAATGTTTGCATACAGAAAAGAGTCCATATAATTTTTCTGTTTATTTATTGATTTACGACAACAAAGTTGGGGCTCAGGATCTTTCTGTGTGGAGTTTGCATGTTCTCCCCGTGACTGCGTGCGTTCCCTCAGGGTACTCCGGCTTCCTCCCACCTCCAAAAACATGCACCTGGGGATAGGTTGATTGGCAACACTAAATTGTCCGTAGTGTGTGAATGTGAGTGTGAATGGTGTCTGTCTATCTGTGTTGGCCCTGTGATAAGGTGGTGACTTGTCCAGGGCGTACCCCGCCTTCCGCCCGAATGCAGCTGGGATAGGCTCCAGCACCCCCGCGACTCCGGGAGGGACAAGTGGTAGAAAATGGATGGATGGGTTACTTTTTTGCAGTTTTAAGTATGTACAGTGTGTGTGTGTATATATATATATATATATATATATATATATATATATATATATATATATATATATATATATATATATATATATATATATATATATATATATATATATATATATACACGTTAGGTCAGGAAAGAACACAGAGGCTATTCATCCCTACAAGCCTGTTTCGTATGTTTCGGATCAATGACTTCCTGACGGACCAAAGACAGCACGTGCGGCTGGGGAAGATTGTATCGGACAGTCGAACCACGAACACTGGTACTCCTCAGGGCTATGTAGTTTCCCCCTGGCTCTTCTCCATGTATACAAACTGCTTGCACCTCCAGTCACCAGTCCGTAAAGCTGCTCAAGTTTGCGGATTACACTACCCTCATCGACGAGTCCGCCTACAGGAGAGAGGTGGACCGGCTGGCGTCCTGGTGCAGCCTCAACAACCTGGAGCTGAACGCCCAGAAAACAGTGGAGATGATCATGGACTTCAGGAAAGTCAAAGCCCCACCACCCCCCCTCACCCTGATTGACTCACCCATCCCAGTCTCCATTGTGGACTCCATCCGTTTCTTGGGCACCACCATCACCCAGGACCTCAAGTGGGAGCCAACCATCAGCTCCCTCATCAAGAAGGCCCAGCAGAGGATGTACTTCCTGCGGCAGCTGAAGAAACTGAAGGTGCCGACCGAGATGCTGGTGCAGTTCTACTCAGCCATCATCGAGTCCATCCTCACCTCCTCCATCACCGTGTGGTTCCCCGGCGCCACAGTCCAGGATAAGCATCGACTGCAGCGCATCGTACGTGCTGCTGAGAAGGTTATTGGCTGCAAACTCCCACCCCTCCAGGGCCTGTTCTCCTCCAGGACCAGGAAGCGTGTGGGTCGGATCACAGCTGACTCTTCTCACCCTGGACACAAACTATTCTCCCCTCTCCCCTCAGGCAGGAGACTACGGTCCATTGAGACCCACACCGCCCGCCACCTGAACAGTTTTTCCCCTCGGCCATCAGGCACATGAACAATAACAAGATCTGATAGCTCAGTTTCAGCTCATTTTATTATCTATTCTGTGTTATATTTGTTTTATGTGGCACGATTGCACCAAGTAAAATTCCTAGTTTGTGAACCCGTTCTCAAACATTGGCAATAAAACTCTTCTGATTCTGATTGTGATTCTCTGCTCTTCAGGGGATTTTATTGAAAACATATTATTATTAATTATTAATTATTAATTATCCATCCATCCATCCATCCATTTTCTACTGCTTATCCCTTTCGGGTCTCGGGGGGTGCTGATTATGAATTATTGATTATTAATTATTGTAATTATTGTTCAATATTATTATTATTATTCAATAAAATACCCTGAACAGCAGAGAAACCTGTGAAACAGGCTTTTAGGGATGAAATAGCCTCTGTGTTTTTTTCTGACCTTACGTATATTCCGCTCTACCCCGGTTTTGAGCACTGTATAACATATAAACCACAGAAACCTTGACTATATATATATATATATATATATATATATATATATATATATATATATATATATATATATATATATATATATATATATACTAGGTCTGGGCAACGATTACATATTTTAATCAGAATTAATCGCACTATTTCTCCGATTAATCACAATTAACTGCATTGTATACGCAAAACCCAATAATGAATTCAAAAGTAGTGTGTAGTGCACCTTTATTGGAATATTCTCCCATATGAACAAAAGCGCCAAAACATTTGTTGTGCAAACACAATTTAAATCAGTACTTATTAAACAGTACCAGTTAAATAGCATATTTTATGAAAATCAATTAAAAAAATGTAAATGCAAACATTCAAGCTTATTGCCACTGCCAGGGTATTGAAGTTATCCTGTTTGTTATGGAAAATAAATATAATCTACATACAAATACCTGAGCCACAATCATAACATCCGAACAGGCAATTTCTGAGGTAACAGCAGAAACATTTTCTTTTATCAGGGAGAAAAAAAAGAAAGGGTGAAGCACAAAACACTTCACTGCTGGGATTTCCTTTACAGGGGACTAGAATGTAAAGTTCATGTTTTTAATGGAGTTCCTTCAGAGAATCTCACTCGACTCTGTGCAGTTTGTTCATTCTTAGAACTTGACAGCCATTAATTTTAAATGTACTGCCCTATGAATTAAAGTGCCATAACATTTACTGTGCAAACACACTTTTAACAGCATTTTTAAACCGTTAGCAGTCAAACAAAATATTTGTAAATCTTCAGCCTCAGCTTCAACAATGTTATCAAAGCAAATACAAAATTAAAGCTTATTGCCACTACCTGGGCATTAATGTTATACTGTTCCTTATGAAAAATAAAACAAAGTCCTGAGCCACAATCACAACAATTCTACAGGCAGTTTCTGAGGTAACAACAGTTACAATAAATATAACAATATATTGCACTGTAACTCCGAGGTAATTATGGTTACAGATTGATGTCCAGTAGTCCCCACTGAGAGCAACTACAGCTGCACGTTGTAAAGTTGTCACTTTTACAGTCCTCTCCTTTTAATACAACTCGTGTATTCTTCGTGCGATGGTGCGTCTTGATGGCGGCTCATACGTGCTGTCACTTGTTGCGATTCGCACAATGTTTCTCAGGCCGGCGTCTTCCACAACACTAATGGGCCTACAGCAGGGGTGTCCAAAGTGCGGCCCGGGGGCCATTTGCGGCCGGCAGCTATTTTTTTACCGGCCCGCCACACATTCTGCAAAAATTGCAAAGTTGATAGTATTGCAAAAATAAAAATAAAACATTTAAAAAAGTGGAATGAGGTGAAATCTAACGAGAAAAAGTTGCACTGTTGACACAAAGCTGCCATGCAGGCTGTTTTTTTTTCTTTTGTCTTTCTTTATTTTTCTTTTTTTTGCCGTTGCTCCAAAAAAAAAAGACAAACAATCTATGTTATAATGAATTATTGACCTATTCATGGCTCCAATTACTTCAAAAATGTCACTTTAAAATGTTTTATGTGGAAAAAATATTGCATATATTGTGTGGTTGCCATAAAAAAACATCAAAGATTTCTTTGACAAAAGAGCATAAAAACAAACAAAATAATAGTTAAAACGTAAAATCGACAGATATATCTGAAGTTGATCTCGTAACTTAAGTGTTGAAAGTAAAAAAAATCTAATAAAAATGTATCACTTTATGAGTGGGGGACATTTTGGATCCCAAACATATTTAGTGGGATTTTATTAATATTTTCACTGATTTCTCAAAAATAACAAATAACTAAAATCAAAGGTGTCCTGCATTATAGATCTTGTAGCGCTCTAATTACTAAATACTGCATATTTCCAGTTTTTACTATAAAAAACAAAGTTGTCTTTGACAGAAAAGACAACTTTTTTTTTTTTTTTTACTTTTTATCAACCTGAAGTTGATATAGAGATTTACTGTAAGCGTTAAATTTAAAAAAATAATAATACTTTGACTTATTTTTAACGTTTTAATGACTGAGACCCTTTATGGTCCACGGGAGCCCTAAAAGTTGAAGAAGAAAAAAATCCATATATTTTGTTTTGGTTTGAAAATGAAAAATATCAAAATGGTCCCCGCATGCTGAAATTTTTCCGTGTGCGGCCCTCAGTGGAAAAAGTTTGGACACCCCTGGTCTACAGTCTGTAACTATCCACTTCACTATGGCATTTGTTAGCTTCTCTTGCTCTCGTTTATCTATACTTCTCCCGCACGCTGCATTTAACGTAGTCTGCCGAAGCCTGGCTCCACTTTCTGCTTTGTTGAATGGTTTGCTTGCATCAACAGTGTGCTTCGCGTTAAGGTGATATTTTAGACTGGAAGTACTCCTGTGATAAGAAAATTCAGCTTGGCAGTGGCTACAAACGACTTTGCTTCTGTCAAATCCGCCGCCTGGAAGTACTTTATAATGAAAATGACCCTGTAAAAGTTCTGTTGAGTTACCCTTCTTCTCCATGGTTGTTTTGTTTTCTTCCGCATTCTCCTTCCTTTTTCTCAGGAGCCAGCAATAGGCGTTAACAAAACAAAAGCATGTAAACAACATACGCAAATGCGCGATAAAAAAATTGTCGGCGTTAATAGATTGATGGGTTAACTCGAAATTAACGCATTAACTTGCCCAGCCCTAATATATATATATATATATATATATATATATATATATATATATATATATATATATATATATATATATATATATATATATATATATATTTATTTATGTATATATATATATATATATATATATATATATATATATATATATATATATATATATATATATATATATATATATATATATATATCAGTGGCGTGCGGTGAGGTTCATGTCAGGTGAGGCACTGACTTCATCACAGTCAGATTACAAACTTATGAACCCTAAAGAGTATCTTATTCACCAGTTGATTGGCAGCAGTTAACGGGTTATGTTTAAAAGCTCATACCAGCATTCTTCCCTGCTTGGCACTCAGCATCAAGGTTTGGAATTGGGGGTTAAATCACCAAAAATTATTCTCAGGCACGGCGCCGCTGCTGCCCACTGCTCCCCTCACCTCCCAAGGGGTGAACAAGGGGATGGGTCAAATGAAGAGGACAAATTTCACCACACTTAGTGTGTGTGTGTGACATCATTGGTACTTTAACTTAACTTTAACTTTACACTTACAAACTGTAGCACACAAAAAAGCACATTTAATAAAAAAAACGTTATTATGGTCTTACCTTTACTTATAAGTGCGGGAGCAGTGGTGTTCGTGTTGGAAGAGTTGTGAATGAATGAAATATGAAATCCGTGCTGCAGTCTGCAGGTGTACCTAATGTTGTGTCCCTGCGGTCGTTCACGGCTCCTCCGGCGCAAGCATTGTTGTTTTTGCACTTTTTGGCTTCTTGTTAAGTGACTTTTTTGGGTGGATTCGGTCTTGCACGTGGAGGGTTTGGGTGTGGGCTTTGGTTGGTGTGGCCGCGGCGCTCCCGTCGGGCGGTGCATTCTGCGGCGGAGGCGCTTGGCACCAGGAGGCAGGGTTATGAGACGAGCCTCTCACAGTGCGTCTTCGCAGCAGTATTATGATCGCTCAGCACAAGAAATACGTTACACACATACAGTTGTTGACAAAATACACTGTACATTATATACCTCAGCTAACTAAACTATGGAAATGTAATATATAATTCATATAGCAATACGGTCTCACTGCACAGCAGGCCAGCAGTTAGCCGAGTCATTGCGCAATCCATGTTGAGGCACAAATCAGTGACGTGCCTCAACTGGCTGCTGATCACCGCACCGTCTCTTCTCAGTATTTGAACGGCAAATGTGAAAATAAAAATAAAAATCAACTAAAACTGGTGAAGTTAAATGGAAAATAACGTTAGTATAATCACTGGATACATATAACAATTACATTTTTTTTTTTTTCTTTTTACTTTTTTTTTTCTTTCCATGATGGCAGGTGAGGCCGTGCCTCCCCTGCCTCTAGTGACTGCATGCCACTGATATATATATATATATATATATATATATATATATATATACAGTACATATATATATATATATATATATATATATATATATATATATATATATATATATATATATATATATATATATATTAGGGCTGGGCAAGTTAATGCGTTAATTTCGAGTTA
The DNA here is from genome assembly GCF_033978785.1 of Entelurus aequoreus. NCBI lineage: Eukaryota > Metazoa > Chordata > Actinopteri > Syngnathiformes > Syngnathidae > Entelurus > Entelurus aequoreus. Next base: position 26,740,569 of record NC_084749.1, read on the forward strand.
ATATAATATATATATATATATATATATATATATATATATATATATATATATATATATATATATATATATATATATATATATATATATATATATATATATATATGTGTGTGTGTGTGTGTGTGTGTGTATATATACTCTTTATTTCATTGCAACCATTTGATAAAATGCAAAAAAGTTCATTTTATACATCATTAATGTACATTCAGCACCCCATCTTGACAGAAAAAAACAGAAATGTAGTACATTTTGCAAATGTGTTAAGAACTGAAAAGAAAATCAAAATCACATGTACATAAGTATACAGACCTTTGCTCCATACTTTGTTGATGCACATTTGGCAGCAAGTACAACCTCAAGACGTTTTAATACGATGCCACAAGCTTGGCACACCGATCTTTGGGCAGTTTCGCCCATTCCTTTTTGCAGCGCCTTTCAAGCTTCATCAGATTGGATGGGAAGCTATATATATAAATATATATTTATATATATATATATATATATATATATATATATATATATATATATATATATATATATATATATATATATATATATATATATATATATATATATATATATAAATATATATATTCCGACCCACATCCTTTCTGAGAATGGCTGGCAGCTCGCGATCGGTCTAATAGGCACCCCTGTTTATAGCAATGTTGTGCTCTATCCAAATAAAAGTACAAAAAATTGTTCACATTTTAGTCTTATGCATTCCGTGTTGTTGTTTTTTTTTCCCCTTTTTTTATATGGAACCCAACAACCCATAACACATTTTCACCTGACAGATTTATTGGCAAAACTAAAAGCAATTCCAGATATCAGCTCAGCATGGTGCTGTCCATGGTTCTAACTACACACGGGTGGTCTGTGGTACTGCGTGCACTCCCCTCATGCCTGACTGCTTTTATCCAAGTACTCCTAACGCCTTCTGCAAGGTTTTTGCTGGTGTAATTGATGGCATGCTGTCCTTTCTCCCATCCCATTGTTCAACACATGTGCAGGTGGCCGCGTAGATGGTCTTATCACATTCTGAATTAACTCAACCCCTTTCTCTTTGGAAAGAAGAAAATAATGTGCTCTAAACAGTGATGCATATGGGCAGCGCTTGTGTCTCACATGTTTCAATTCCCGGGCTCAGGGTCTTTCTTTGTGGCGTTTGCATGTTTTCCCTTTGACTGCGTAGGTTCTCTCCGGGTTATCCGGCTTCCGCCCACCTTCAAAAACATGCACTTTGTATGCGTGTTTCCACTCCAAAATCCCAGTTAAAGGCCTACTGAATTTTTTTTTTTTTTATTCAAACGGGGATAGCAGATCCATTCTATGTGTCATACTTGATCATTTCGCGATATTGCCATATTTTTGCTGAAAGGATTTAGTAAAGAACATCGACGATAAAGTTCGCAACTTTTGGTCGCTGATAAAAAAAGCCTTGCCTGTACCGGAAGTAGCGTGACGTCGCAAGTTGAAGGGTCTTCTCACATTTCCCCATTGTTTACACCAGCAGCGAGAGCGATTCCGAACCGAGAAAGCGACGATTACCCCATTAATTTGAGCGAGGATGAAAGATTTGTGGATGAGGAACTTCAGAGTGAAGGACTAGAGTGCAGTGCAGGACGTATCTTTTTTCGCTCTGACCGTACCTTAGGTACAAGGGTTCATTGGATTCCACACTTTCTCCTTTTTCTATTTTGGATCACGGATTTGTATTTTAAACCACCTCGGATACTATATCCTCTTGAAAATGAGAGTCGAGAACGCGAAAAGGACATTCACAGTGACTTTTATCTCCACGACAATACATCGGTGAAGCACTTTAGCTACGGAGCTAACGTGATAGCATCGTGCTTAAATGCAGATAGAAACAAAAGAAATAAGCCCCTGACTGGAAGGATAGACAAGAAGATCAACAATACTACTATCAGGAGACACCGAACCAAACACTGGACCTGTAACTACACGGTTAATGCTGTGCCGCCTGTCGAAGCTTAGCAATGCTGTTGCTAATGACGCCATTGAAGCTAACTTAGCTACGGGACCTCGTCAGAGCTATGATAAAAACATTAGTGCTCCACCTACGCCAGCCCTCATCTGCTCATCAACACCCATGCTCACCTGCGTTCCAGCGATCGACGGCGCGACGAAGGACTTCACCCGATCATCGATGCGGTCGGTGGCTAGCGTCGGATAGCGCGTCTGCTGTCCAACTCAAAGTCCTCCTGGTTGTGTTGTTGCAGCCAGCCGCTAATACACTGATCCCACCTACAGCTTTCTTCTTTGCAGTCTCCATTGTTCATTAAACAATTTGCAAAAGATTCACCAACACAGGTGTCCACAATACTGTGGAATTTTGCGATGAAAACAGAGCTGTTTGTATTGGGATACAATGTGTCCCAATTCTTCCGGTTCTACCATTGACGTCACGCGCAAACATCATCATACCTAGACGTTTTCAACCGGAAGTTTGAATTTAAAAATTTTAAATTGCACTTTATAAGTTAACCCGGCCGTATTGGCATGTGTTGTAATGTTAAGGTTTCATCATTGATATATAAACTATCAGACTGCGTGGTCGGTAGTAATGGGTTTCGGTAGGCCTTTAAGGAAGTGCAATTTGTGTTAATGTTGCCACTCATAATCCTAGTTAAGAAAGTGGAATTTTTGTTAGCGTTGCCACTCATAATCCTAGTTAAGGAAGTGCAGTGTGGATGCATTTTGGTTGTTTTTTTCTTTAGATTACACATATATGATCCATGTCTGAATGGATTATGTTGTACCTCTTGTCCTGTCTCCTCAGTGCATTACACACTACTGCTTACATGCAGAATCCCTCCTACCACACACACATATACAGAATTATACAAATGTCCCTGTGCTCAATCTGGGATACAAATGGGACATAACAACATCAATAGGGAGTTAAATATTGTTCACAGCAACACAGAGACACAAACAATCAACAAGCACAAGGGAAAGGCTGAAAAATACACTTATTTCGTGATCAAGATGCACATCAGTTGGCTCTATCAATTTTCCTTCTGATTGCCATGAGACAGTTTGTCACCGTGTAGATGCATCGTTTGGCTTATGGCGTCACACAATGTTCATGGGGGTGTAATACGCGACATGGATTACATACAAAATTATTGGTTTTGCCCCAAAATTGCATCTACTGAAGGAGGACTTGATGGTACAGAAGGTGTCTGTTCGATTTCCATTTGACGGCTTTCATTACAACACTTAGGTTTCTCTCCTACTGGGGCCTCCAAATCACTTGCAAAATAATCCACACTGCAGCACCGAGATAAGGATTAACTTTTACGAGAGGGGATAAGCTGCTAATTCTGTGCTGTGTAGCACTGGTGATGTACAGAACAGGTAGCGTGTGCCACTTCATATTTAAATGAACCTGCTAGTATGTTTCAAATGACTGCACCCGAGGAAAGCAGAAGTTACCAAAGCTGTGCAGTATCTTTATAAAAGCTTTACAAATCAAGGTAGAACTAAGTGGCGCAGTGAAGCATCACATATCGAAGTGCAGGGTTTCCCCCAGATTGCTACTATATAAATGTGCGATGGGCGTGGTCAATGTGACATCATCATATATTTGGTGTCGTGATAATATTGATTTGCACTAATGGATATATTTTCTTTAAAAAGGCTAAACAAATGTTTTATGTATATGTAAAACAAGTCTGTGTTATGTACTCTATATTTAAAGGCACATTTGTGTCATTAGTTATTAGAAATGACAAAGGGACAAGCAGTAGAAAATGGATGCATATTTTTTCTTATAACATATACTTAAATTTTCAATTGTTGCTGTTTATTGTAGAAGGTAACACAGGCTACACTATATTCTGCCATCTCTGAATGTTGGAATGTAGTTTGCCAAATATGTAAACAGTCTTTTGATTAGAGATGAAAAAATAACTTTTGTTTTGTTTATTGATATTCTCCACAGTGAAGTCACTGTAAAACTAAGCACACTAAGGAAAGTACATTGTATATACACTGAAGTGCACATACATGTACACACGCACGGGAGAACGTGCACATGCTCCACACACAGATGTCCAAACAAAGCAGGGGTGCCCACACTTTTTCAGCAGGCGAGCTACTTTTCAAATGAGCAAGTCAAGGTGATCTACCTCATCTTCACACACACACACACACACACACACACACACACACACACACACACACACACACACACACACACACACACACACACACACACACACACACACACACACACACACACACACACACACACACACATATATGTATGCATATGTATACATACAGGTATACAAATATAATATACTCTATATATTATATATATATATATCAGTGACGTGCAGTCACTGGAGGCAGGTGAGGCGGGGCCTCACGTGCCATCATAGAAAGAAAAAAAATGTAAAAGGAAAAAAAAATAATTAAATTGTTATATGTATCCAGTGATTATACTATAAAGTTATTTTCCATTTAACTTCACCAGTTTTAGATTATTTTCATTCAAAATCGCTGAATTTTCACATTTGCCGTTCAAATACTGAGAAGAGACGGTGCGGTGATCAGCAGCCAGTTGAGGCACGTCACTGCGTTGTGCCTCAACATGGATTGCGCAATGACTCGGCTAACTGCTGGCCTGCTGTGCAGTGAGACCGTATTGCTATGTGAACTATATTATACATGTCCATAGTTTAGTTAGCTGAGGTATATAATGTACAGTGTATTTTCTCAACAACTGTATGTGTGTAACGTATTTCTTGTGCTGAGCAATCATAATACTGCTGCGAAGACGCACTGGTTGAGGCTCGCAGTAATACCCCCTCCTGGTGGTAGAGAATGCACCCCCGCCGTAGAATGCACCCCCTGACGGGAAGTGTTATATCAACTAAAGACCACACTTAAACTTTCCACGTACAACATTGAATCTATTTTAAAAAGTTATTTAATAAGAAGCCAAAAAGTGCAAAAACAATAATGTTCGTGTTGGAGGAGTTGTGAATGACTGCAGGGCCACAACATTAGGTACACCTGCAGACTGCAGCACGGATTTCATATTTCATTCATTCACAGCTCCTCCAACACGAACATTATTGTTTTTGCACTTTTTGGCTTCTTATTGAGCTGCTGCATTTTTTGGTTGGGTTGTTTATTTCTTTTGAGTAACTTCTACATTTCTAAAAGGGGAGGAATGTAATAGAGTGATCTATGTTTGTCTGTTGCCATCTCCTGGTAAATGTTGGCTATAGCGTACTGGAGTTATTTTTTGGTTGGCCAACGATTTACGTGGTGTTGCGCACCTGACGTCAAGTGTGTTGAGTCTGTTCTGAAGTCTACAGTAAAGAGACGTACTTCATCACCTCGCCTGGTTATTGCCTCCAACCCAATATATTGCATAAAGGTAAGACCATAATAACGTTTTTTTTTTTAATCAAATGTGCTTTTTTGTGTGCTACAGTTTGTATGTGTAAAGTTAAAGTTAAGTTAAAGTACCAATGATTGTCACACACACACTAGGTGTGGTGAAATTTGTCCTCTGCATTTGACCCATCCCTTGATCACCCCCTGGGAGGTGAGGGGAGCAGTGGGCAGCAGCGGTGCCGCGCCCCGGAATAATTTTTGGTGATTTAACCCCCAATTCCAACCCTTGATGCTGAGTGCCAAGCAGGGAAGAATGCTGGTATGAGCTTTTAAACATAACCCTGCTGCTGCCAATCAAATGGTGAATAAGATACTCTTTAGGGTTCATATGTTTGTAAATCTGACTGTGATGAAGTCAGTGCCTCACCAGCCATGAACTTCACCGCACGTCACTGATATATATATATATATATATATATATATATATATATATATATATATATATATATATATATATATATATATATATATATATATATATATATATATATATATATATATATATATATATATATATATATATATATGGATGTCGAGGATTCCCTGCTCAATCTGTGTGGAATCTGATGACAAAGGTCGGATTGAGAGGTCACTCGAGGAAAACAGCCGTTCGTAGGCTGGGAGAAGCGGCAGAGAGAGCCTCCTGTTGGCTCTGGCATAAAAGAGAGGACAATAGCTGGAAGCCTGGATGAGAGGGGCAGTGATCTGGCCAATCACTGCTGACCCACCAACCAGAGAGTGTTGTGGTTAAGGGTCGAAACACTCGGTGAACGTTGGGGACCACCTGATGACCTCTTGTCCAGGCCAAAGCTTTATCCATTAGAAATGGATTAAAATAGCATCTTTGATGTATTTGCAAACTGAACTCCCTGGGCAACCAGTGACTTCCAGGAAAGTCTGGATGACAACCGAGAAAGGTCGGTGACGCTGGAGAGACAGCTGACCTCCAGGAAAGACTGGCGGGGTAACAGGGGCCAGCAACCCCTGTTGCAGCACTCGCAAGAGGGCACCAAGCAAGCTACAGAACGTACAAATGAGCAATACCCCCAGAGTCTCCCGAGAGGGGGGAAGGATGAGAGACTCGCTAGGACAGATTTAACGGCAATGACAAGGACAGTGACACAGACACAGAGAAGGCTCAAACAAACCACCTTGACTGGGGAGGCATGGGATGTGAAATGCAATTGCGGAAAGATCTGCAACGGTGCAAGAGGGCTCAAAATACACCAGAGCAAGGCCAAGGACAAGGCCAAGTGTGGACAGGGACGAACGCATGCACACCGCTCAGACGAACAGTCTGGTGAGACGCAGGAGAACCCTAGGCAGGAAGCAAACCATAGTCCTAGAGATCTCTCAGTGCCTGCAATCCCCCAAAACCACACAAGGACAACCTCAAATGCCATCCCAGAAAGCCCACCCCAGCCAACGAAGGAAAGAATCAAGTGGCCTAAGATGAGTGAGACCAAGGAGTGGTCCATGCTCGATGAAGATCTGGACAGGGTGCTTGAAATGGTTCAAGCAGGTTCAGCAGAAAGGAAGGTGGATTCACTCACAGCCATCACCTACAACTTGGCAAAAGAATGGTTTGGAACAGTGCCAAGGAGAGAGAACACAGCCAGACCAGGAAAGCAGGAAAACAGAAGAGAAAGAAAGATCAAACAACTTCGGAAGGAGATTAAAACCCTGAAAAAGCATTTCAAATTGGCAAGCACGGAAGAAAAGGAAGGATTAAAAGAACTGACAGCGAGCCTCCGCGAGCAGCTCATCAGGCTGAGAAGAGCCGAAGGGCAAAGGCAAAGGCGGAAAAGGCAGGAACCTGCACGAGCCCAGTTCATAAAAGACCCCTATCGCTTCACCAAGTCACTTTTGGGAGAGGCGAGGTCAGGGACTCTAACAAGTTCTAAGGAGGAGGTGGAAGAGTTTGTTGAAGAGACATTCAGTGACCCTTCAAGAAACGATGCCCTACCAGAAAACCACGGGCTTGGTACCATCAGTCCACCAACATCCTCCCTCAGCACAGAATATCCATCATGGAAAGAGGTTCAAGAGGTTGTAAAGCACGCGAGATCAGCTTCTGCCCCAGGTCCCAGTGGTTACAAAGTGTACAAGAAATGCCCTAAGCTCCTACACAGGCTGTGGAAGCTTATGCGGGTGATATGGGCCAAAGGAACCGTACCAACAAGCTGGAGAAGGGCAGAAGGGTGCTTTGTGCCGAAAGAACGGGGATCCACACAGATCAGCCAGTTCCGAACCATTTCCTTGCTCAGTGTGGAGGGGAAAATCTTCTTTTCAGTGCTGGCCAAAAGAATGAGCTCCTATATGACCCGGAATGGATATATTGACACCTCTATCCAGAAGGGCGGTATCGAAGGGTTCTCCGGGTGCCTGGAGCATACAGGGGTTCTCAGCCAACTTATCCAAGAAGCAAAGGAGAAGAAAGGCAACCTAACAGTAGTCTGGCTTGATTTTGCTAATGCATATGGGTCAATTCCCCATAACGTGATCCAAGTGGCTATGGACCATTACCACATCCCACATCACATCCAGGGGATGATCACCAGCTACCTGGGAGACATCAAGCTATGATTCCAAGCAGCCATGTTCACAACAAAATGGCAGCCAGTGGAGAAAGGAATAGTGACAGGGTGCACCATCTTCCCCATCTTGTTAGTCATGGGAATGAACCTGATCATCTCTGCAGCGATTATAAAGTCAAGAGGACCAAAGACTGCAGCAGGAAGCCAACAACCAGAAATCAGGGCATACATGGATGATCTTACCGTGATAACACCAACTCACGTGCAGGCAAGATGGGTCCTGGCGGAACTGGATCGTATGGCTACTTGGGCAAAGATGATCTTCAAACCCAAGAAATCAAGGTGTCTGGTGATCCAAAAGGGAAAAACAACGGGAAAGTTCAAGCTGCTTGTTCAGGGGGAAACAATCCCGAACATCCAGGGGAACCCTATTAAATGCCTTGGAAAGTGGTATGATGATTCCATGACAGATAAAAACAGCATCTCCAGCACCGAAAATCAAGTTGAAGAATGGTTGGAAAAGATTGACAAGTCTGGTCTGCCTGGGAAATACAAGTGCTGGATCTACCAGCATGGCCTACTCCAAAGACTTATGTGGCTTCTCACTGTGTACGAAGTGGCCATAACAACAGTTGAAGGGTTGGAGAGGAAGTTCAACAAGCATCTTCGTAAATGGTTGGGAATACCCCCAAGCTTTACATCTACGGGGCTCTACATAAGGTCGGGTCAGCTCCAGCTCCCCCTGTCTTCAGTTGTGGAGGAGTTTAAAGTCGCAAAATGCAGACTTTCCCTGACGTATAGGGACTCCCAAGATCAACTCATCAGGGAAGCTGGAATAAGAACAAGATCTGGCAGGAAATGGTCCGCCAGCACTGCTGTTACCCAGGCAGAATCATCTCTCAGGACCAAAGATACCATCGGAAGCCCTTGCACTGGAAGACAGGGTCTAGGAACATCACATTTCCAGCAGTGGTCCAAGTCCACTCCCAGGGAAAAGAGGACCATGATCCAAGATGAAGTTCGAAACCTTGAGGAAGAAGGAAGAAGAGCTAAAGCCGTCGAGCTCGCAACCCAAGGTGCCTGGACAAGGTGGAACCTTCCCAAGAGGACCGTGACGTGGAGTGAACTGTGGAGGCTGGAGCCGTTTCGTATCTCGTTTCTGCTCCGAGCAGTATACGACACCCTGCCGACCCCAGTCAACTTGCTTAGGTGGGGAATGAGGGAGGACCCGCTGTGCAGGTTGTGTGGCGGTAAAGGAACTATGGCGCACATTCTTTCTGGGTGCAAAACAGCATTGACCCAGGGAAGATACAGGTGGCGCCATGACAGGGTGTTGGCAATGCTCGCAGATATCTTAGAGCAAGAGAGGAGAAAGAAACACCCGGCCAAAACTAAGCCACTGCTGAGCACCATCACCTTCGTGAAAGAGGGTCATAGACCAGTTATCCAAGGCCAAGCCAAGCAAAACTTCCTGCAGTTGGCCCAGGGTTGGGAGATGGAGGTCGACCTGGGGAGGAAGCTCCTCTTCCCAGAGGCGGTACTGTCCACCACTCTAAGACCAGACATAGTTATGTGGTCCCCAGAGGGAAAGAAAATCATCCTGGTGGAACTTACTGTCCCATGGGAGGAGGGATGTGAGGAAGCGGCAGAGAGGAAGAAAACAAAGTACCAACAACTTGTCCAGGACTGCCGGGACAAGGGGTGGATGGCATGGCTGATGACAGTGGAAGTTGGATGTCGAGGATTCCCTGCTCAATCTGTGTGGAATCTGATGACAAAGGTCGGATTGAGAGGTCACTCGAGGAAAACAGCCGTTCGTAGGCTGGGAGAAGCGGCAGAGAGAGCCTCCTGTTGGCTCTGACATAAAAGAGAGGACAATAGCTGGAAGCCTGGATGAGAGGGGCAGTGATCTGGCCAATCACTGCTGACCCACCAACCGGAGAGTGTTGTGGTTAAGGGTCGAAACACTCGGTGAACGTTGGGGACCACCTGATGACCTCTTGTCCAGGCCAAAGCTTTATCCATTAGAAATGGATTAAAATAGCATCTTTGATGTATTTGCAAACTATATATATATATCATATTTAATTATTTATGAAACAGACGTTTTTTGTTAACATGTTAAAGAAAAAATCCTCCTTTCTGTCCAATAGCACATTGAAGTGGTTGGTTTATGGCATCTTATTTGTCCAGCTTCCATACTTGTTTTACAAGAAATACATTGACGGAAAACTCCGTAGCTTGCTAGCTTGTGTGCGCTATTTTTCTGAGACTCTTATTTTGTTAGCGCAGGCAGGATGGAGCAGCGCTTTTATTGTGAAGACAGGATTCCTGTCGGTCATCATTGTTCTTAATACTGAGCTTACAGCAACCAGCGTCATGTCACAAAATCCTCGCGTGCCACGAATGTCAATCAAGTGGCGAAAGTGGCGTCATAGTGAAGATTGATGATCGGCAATTTTTAGGACTATTTTTGAATGCCTGGCTTGCGATCGACCGGTAGCTCGCGATCGACATAATGGGCACCCCTGAAACAAACGTTTGAAGACGTTATTGTCGGTAGTAATGTTAAAATATAGAAATGCCGTGATTATTTTGAAATTACTTTCTTTTCAACTTTCTCTCCTTATTTTTGCCGGGTGTCAACTAAGTTTAGGTGCATAACCAGCTGTAGCGCTGCTGACAAGCAATTTAGATGCACAATTTTTTTTTTTAAGTTGAGAGGAACCTTTCTATGGTACTTGAGATGTTTTTCAAACTTATTATGGCCAATAGTCATAACTAATAGACTATACACAGTATAAGGGGGGTGTATATTGTAGCGTCCCGGAAGAGTTAGTGCTGCAAGAGGTTCTGGGTATTTATTCTGTTGTGTTTATGTTGTGTTACGATGCGGGTGTTCTCCCGAAATGTGTTTGTCATTCTTGTTTGGTGTGGGTTCACAGTGTGGCGGATATGTGTAACAGTGTTAAAGTTGTTTATACGACTACCCTCAGTTGACCTGTATGGCTGTTGACCAAGTTTGCATGGCATTCACTTGTGTGTGTGAAAAGCCGTAGATATTATGTGACTGGGCCGGCATGCAAAGGCAGTGCCTTTAAGGTTTATTGGCGCTCTGTACTTCTCCCTACGTCCGTGTACACAGCGGCGTTGTAAGAAGTCATACATTTTACTTTTTGAAACCGATACTTTCCGATATTACATTTTAAAGCATTTATCGGCCGATAATATCGGCAGTCCGATATTATCGGACATCCCTATTTGATACCTATTGCATATTGCATATATATCCATTTTCTATACAGCGTGTCTTGTCATGAAAGGTGGGATACATTCGGTCACCAGTCAAACTACTCTCGCCTAATAAACAATTTAAAGTACTGAATATTAGCCTACAGTAGGAAGGGGATTCATACAGCCCCGTTTACCTGACACATGAAACGTGAAAATTTAAGTGGTTGCACGATCCACTTTCACCACCAGATGGCACTAAAGTGTCGAATATCTTAAAATGTGTTTTGAACTCCTCTCTGAGCTGCCACCTTACCGTGGTAGAGGAGTTTGCGTGTCCCAATGATCCTAGGAGCTTTGTTGTCCGGGGGCTTTATGCCCCCTGGTAGCATCTCCCAAGACTAACTGGTCCTAGGTGAGAAATCAGACAAAGAGCAGCTCGAAGACCTCAATGAAAAATAAAAACAAAGGACCCAGATTTCCCTCGCCCGGACGCGGGTCACCGGGGCCCCCCTCTGGAGCCAGGCCCGGAAGTGGGGCACGATGGCGAGCGCCTGGTGGCCTGGCCTGTCCCCATGGGCCCCGGCCGGGCACAGCCCGAAGAGGCAACGTGGGTCCCCCCTCCAATGGGCTCACCACCCATAGCAGGGGTCATAGAGTTCGGGTGCAATGTGAGCTGGGCGGCAGCCGAAGGCAGGGCACTTGGCGGTCCGATCCTCGGCTACAGAAGCTAGCTCTTGGGACGTGGAACGTCACCTCGCTGGGGGGGAAGGAGCTTGAGCTAGTGCGCGAGGTGGAGAAGTTCCGGCTAGACATAGTCGGACTCACTTTGATGCACAGCAAGGGCTCTGGAACCAGCTCTCTCAAGAGGGGATAGACTCTCTTCCACTCTGGCGTTGCCGGCAGTGAGAGGCGACGGGCTGGGGTGGCAATTCTTGTTGCCCCCTGGCTCAGAGCCTGCATGTTGGAGTTCAACCCGGTGGACGAGAGGGTAGCTTCCCTCCGCCTTCGGGTGGGGGGACGGGTCCTGACTGTGGTTTGCGCTTATGCGCCAAACCGCAGCTCAGAGTACCCACCCTTTTTGGATTCACTCGAGGGAGTACTTGAGAGTCCTCCCCCGGGTGATTCCCTCGTTCTACTGGGGGACTTCAACGCTCATGTTGGCAGCGACAGTGAAACCTGGAGAGGCGTGATTGGGAAGAATGGCCGCCCGGATCTGAACCCGAGCGGTGTTTTGTTATTGGACTTTTGTGCCCGTCACAGATTGTCCATAACGAACACCGTGTTCAAACATAAGGGTGTCCATATGTGCACTTGGCACCAGGACGCCCTAGGCCGCAGTTCCATGATCGAATGAGTTTCCTCCGCCGGGTGGCGGGGCTCTCCCTTCGAAATAGGGTGAGAAGCTCTGCCATCTGGGGGGAGCTCAAAGTAAAGCCGCTGCTCCTCCACATCGAGAGGAGCCAGATGAGGTGGTTCGGACATCTGGTCAGGATGCCACCTGAACGCCTCCCTAGGGAGGTGTTTAGGGCACGTCCGACCAGTAGGAGGCCACGGGGAAGACCCAGGACACGTTGGGAAGACTATGTCTCCCGGCTGGCCTGGGAACGCCTCGGGATCCCCCGGGAAGAGCTGGACGAAGTGGCTGGGGAGAGGGAAGTCTAGGTTTCCCTGCTTAGGCTGCTGCCCCCGCGACCCGACCTCGGATAAGCGGAAGAAGATGGACGGATGGATGTTTTGAACACAATTTTCAACACACCGTCAGTTGCTATACAGAGTGGTGCTTTCCATAATTTTCAGCACACGGCATTGCAAAATGATTAACCTCTCCTCTTCCTCTCACGCAAGATCCACCCAGGAATGGGGCCATATAAATCCCTTCCCTACTGTAACATGCATGTTTGGTATTGTGGAAGGATCCTCTACATTGAAATGGACCGTCAGATCGGCACAGTGGTGAAAGCCAGCTTATTTTATTTACGTCAGCTGGCCAAGGTTAAAAACCTTCTTTCTAGGCAACAGTTTGAGACAGTAATCCATGCCTTTATCACATCTCGGTTGGATTACTGTAACTCTTTGTATTTTGGAATTAGTCAGTCCTCCTTCTCACGTCTGCAGCTGGTCCAAAATGCAGGTGCCCGACTTTTAACAAACACAAGAAAGAGAGAGCACATTACTCCTGTTTTAGCCTCATTCCACTGGCTGCCTGTATCTTTTAGAGTCCATTTTAAAACGATCTTACTCGTTTTTAAATCCTTACGTGGTCTTGCCCACCTTACCTCTCTGAGCTGCTCCACCTCTATGCCCCCACCCGGTCCCTCAGGTCAGCTGATCAGCTGCTCCTGGAGGTACCCAAATCAAAGCGTAAGCTCAGAAGGGACAGAGCCTTCTCTGTTGCGGGTCCCAAACTCTGGAACCATCTCCCTCTCCATGTGAGACAGGCCCCTTCTTTGGCTATTTTTAAGACCCTTCTTAAAACCCATTTTTATTCACTGGCTTTTAACCCAGCATGAGACTTTAAACTGTTTTTAACTTTTTTAACTTTTTAACTGCTTTTTATCTAAGAAATTGTTTTTAGGGTAATTTGTATTTGCTTTTTCAATGTGTATTTTGCTTCTGTTTTAAATGTTATTTTTTAGTCTGTCCTTTGCCTGTATTTCTTTGTGGTGTACAGCCCTTTGTTTTTCAACTGTGGTTGTTTTTAAAGGGCTTTATAAACAAAGTTGGTATGGTATGGTATGGTACACAAAATTATTCCAACAGAGATTTAAACCCAAATAAGATGCTAAAAAGTATGTATCATTATCTGTTGTGACAAATTATTTATATGTGCAATATTATTAGGCCTTATGGCTGTTTATGTGAAAAATAAATATTTTTGTGTTAAGTAGGAGTATTTATATCCAGGACAGAAGGGCTTGAGATTTCGAGGAGAGTCATGGGAATTTCTCCACAGGTTACAACAAAGGTAATAATAGCTGTATCTGTTTTTGATTGTCTATTGTCTTTGGGAGTTTATCCCAGTTACAGTGAAAGTAACAATGCTCTTTTGGCTAATACATGGACACTAAAGCAACAGTGAGTTAATGCAGAACTCAATTGCTGACTGCTTTATTTGTTCATTGTAAATGTAGTTTTGACACTGTTTTTTACTGCAGTTTTAGTTGTTGCATTGTAGTCTTTGCACAATAAATAACACCTGAGTACTCCAACCTGACTCAGCCTAATGGTGATGGTGACAAGAGCCCCATCCCATATTTGTTTTGGATTCTTTGGTAAGGTTTTTATTGTTTTCAATGAACGGCTTATGACTTGACCAACTACTGAACAACAAATAGACCTTTGACTAACTGAAACATTTTTTGTTGTGTCTTTAAAGATCTGGATTTAAATACTGTTGATATACTGAGTAATTAATCTGGAGTCTGGACTTGCTAAAAAAATATGATAATTAATCTTAAAATGTGGAGCTCAGTCTGTTGACAATATGTTGGTAATCAGGTTAAGTTTCATACATTGATCATTACTTGTTATTACTCATTAGATTGTAATACTTGAACAGTCAGTTGACCCTGAATAGGAAAAAAATAATAATAATATTCAGCAAAATTTTGTAAAGTTGTACAGAATGTTGTTTTGACTATGCATTGCTTTGATTTGATATGTAAATGAAAAACACTATCAATCAATAATTGAAATTCAACAAATTATTTCAATATCACCTATTACTGTACGTATAAATAATATTTCAAACCTACACAAATCGTTTTTTGTGTTCATTTATGCACACAGTAGTTAATAGAATTGGATGCACTTCAATGTTAAGGTCATGTTTTTGACTTGGCATCATAAATAATGAATTTGCTATCATCATTAAAGCAAGTGGAGATCACTGGCTCAAATTTAATTTGTTTTTAAACCAAAATAAATTAAAAATAAGGAAAATACCATTGGCTACTGTGAACGACTCTTGCTGTCGTCCGGGTTCGCAGGACCACCAAGGAAGGACCTTCTGATGATCAGGTTTAGACTTCTTTATTATTTCAATAAATCTGCGTCTTCTTTCGCCGGGCGCTTTTCAGCTCGGGTTCCACTTGCTTGCTCTTCCGCTTGCTTTTCAGCCGCGTGAGTCTTCGTCTCCCTTGCGCTCTCAGTCTCTTTCTCTCAGCGTCCGCTTCCTCTTGGCTCCGGTTTCTCTTTCCGTCTCCTCCTCTGACGTTTACGGATGACACCCTTCTATACAGTGCGAGAGGATTAGCTGATTGTGACCAGGTGCGCGATCCATGCACCTGGTAACAATTGAGGCATCGATCTCGGCACGCAACGCCTCGCCGCTTGCTCGCCGTCCCCGCCTCCTCGCCGCCATCTTGGAGCGTGCTTCGGTGTGCCCTGCCTCGCTGTTGGACTGCCGGCCACGCCTCCTCGCCGCCATCTTGGAGCGGGCTCCGGTGTGCCCTGCCTCGCCGCTGGACTGCCGGCCACGCCTCCTCGCCGCCATCTTGGAGCGGGCTCCGGTGTGCCCTGCCTCGCTGTTCGACTGCCGGCCCCGCCTCCTCACAGCTACCTTATGTGACCAGGGGTTTAAAATGGCAGATAAATGTCTATATTTTTATAATTACAGATGAGATTGAATACCAATTTACTAATTGTCATTTAGGTCGAATAAGATGGTTGGGGTTCATGGCGGTCAGTCCCGTCTTGCGGCGGCGGCCTTGCTTGACGAAGAGCTGGCGGTGTCTGGGGCCTCATAGGACGAAGAGCTGGCCGAAAAGGTAGCGGTCTCTGTGGCCTCGCTGGTTGAAAAACTGGCGGCGTGTGCAGCCTCCCTGAACAAAGAGCTGGCGGCGTCTGCACTCTAGCTGGACAAAGGACTGGAGGAGGAGCTGGTGGTGTGTGTGCCCCTGCTGGACAAAGAGCAGGCGGCATGTGCGGCCTCACTGGAAGAAGATCTGGACGAAGTACAGGCAGCTGCCGCGGCCTCACTGAACGAAGAGATGGCAGTGTCTGCAGCCTTGTTGGACGAACAGCTGCCAGCGTGTGCAGCCTCGCATGATGAAGAACTGACGGTGTCTGCTGCCTCACCGAACGAATAGCTGGAAACAGAGCTGGCAGTGTCTGTGGCCCTGCTGTACAAAGAGCTGCCGACGTCTGCAAACTCGCTGGACGAAAAGCTGGCGGCGTGTGCGGCCTTGCTGGATGAGGAATTGGACGAAGAGCTGGCGTAATAGGACCAACCTTGGTCTGTTGGAAAAGGTGTTTTAGCATTTGACAAACGTTTCCTCTCTCGGATCTAAAAATCTCAATAAGACGAGGACTGTGTCGACCGATGCTCTCATAGAATTCCTGCTTATGGTTCTTGCCAACAAATCTTTTGAATTCCATGCACACCTGAGGAGGATGCTCAAATATTCTTATTTTAACAGCAACCAAAGCTGAAGCGCCAGCATGAGGGCAGCAATACAAATTATACCGGTGCAAACAGGTTCAGCAGCAAGATAGATAGTTTATTACATTAAATAGTTAGATTTTTTGAGTAAAAACGCCTTCATTTTATCTCGCAGAACACGAGTTGCTTATCTACTGTGTTTGTGGTACTGCGTGACCTCCAGGAATCCAAAAGGAAAAATAAACAATGCAATTTCACACCTATATAAATTATTCAATAGCTGTGTTACTCTATTCTGATTTGTACGTTACAGCTTTTTAACATCTGTTACTCCGTTGTAACAGACCATTGTTTTATATATATATATATATATATATATATATATATATATATATATATATATATATATATATATATATATATATATATATATATATATATATATTTTTTTTTATATATATATATATATATATATATATATATATATATATATATATATATATATATATATATATATATATATATATATATATATATATATATATATATATACATACTGTATATGCATTCATACATATACACATATATAAACACATATACACACACACACACATATATATATATATATATATATATATATATATATATATATATATATATATATATATATATATATATATATATATATATATATATATGTATATATATATATATATATATATATATATAAATATATATAATGGATGGATGGGATATATATATATATATATATACATATATATGTATATATATATATATATATATATATATACTGTGTGTGTATATATATATATATATATATATATATATATATATATATATATATATATATATATATATATATATATATATATATATATATATATATATATATATATATATGTATATATATATATATATATATATATATATATATATATATATACCGTTCAAAAGTTTGGGGTCACCCAAACAATTTTGTGGAATAGCCTTCATTTCTAAGAACAAGAATAAACTGTCGAGTTTCAGATGAAAATTCTCTTTTTCTGGCCATTTTGAGCGTTTAATTGACCCCACAAATGTGATGCTCCAGAAACTCAATCTGCCCAAAGGAAGGACAGTTTTGTAGCTTCTGTAACGAGCTAAACTGTTTTCAGATGTGTGAACATGATTGCACAAGGGTTTTCTAATCATCAATTAGCCTTCTGAGCCAATGAGCTAACACATTGTACCATTAGAACACTGGAGTGATAGTTGCTGGAAATGGGCCTCTATAAACCTATGTAGATATTGCACCAAAAACCAGACATTTGCAGCTAGAATAGTCATTTACCACATTAGCAATGTATAGAGTGTATTTCTTTAAAGTTAAGACTAGTTTAAAGTTATCTTCATTGAAAAGTACAGTGCTTTTCCTTCAAAAATAAGGACATTTAAATGTGACCCCAAACTTTTGAACGGTAGTGTATATATATGTATATGTAATACACACACACATATATATATATATATATATATATATATATATATATATATATATATATATATATATATATATATATATATATATATATATATATATACTATATGTACACACACACACACACACACACGCACTCAAAAATTATGGGTTTTTGTTGGCAAGTAACCTTTAAATAAGCAGGATAGTGTACAGTGAGCAGGGCATTGCTGTATAATAAACACCTTAAGGACAATTTAAAGTATGTTTGCTTACTATACAATATTCCTGACTTAACATAGCCAACTGGGGTCAGCAATTCACATCTCTTGCAAGGTAAAATTACTTTTTTTCCGACAGTGTAGCTTCCATGCTTTAACAGGTAACTCCTTTTCTCTGATATAACTAAGTATTTGCACGTCTTCTGCATCTTCACACGAATCTGTAAAAACAAATAAGAAAACGTTTAGTACACTTGTCAAAGACCGTAAGAATCATCAGAGATTAAGGGAATATGGCACTTCACCATATTGTCTCCCTTTGAAATTTCTGTTCTCAGCTAAAATTGTTGTTTTTCTATTTCACATTCATTACAATTAGCTTAAATGAATTAGGCTCGACTTTCTAGCTGCAGACAATTGACAATAGTTAACAACTTTTATGACTTACCACCTCACCATTTTGTGAGTTTGGGGATAAGGACATGGCCGATTAATGCATGGTGTTACTTGGGCTGAAGAAGACTATCCGCTTTTAACACCCGCCATGTCCATAGCCCCTTTTCTTCGGAAGAGAGGTCCTCCTCGGGTACAATCCGTCACATTCGGGACGCATTGTAGCGTGAGTTGGTTCTCAAGATGCAGAAGGAAAGCCAGGAAGCAGGCTGCAGGTAAGATGCTGATTTAATCCTTCTTTGAGCAAAGCAAAAATACATACAGTCAAGGCGCTACAAAAACATAAAGCTCTCAGCATAACTTGAACAACGTAGGTAGTAGGGTAAAGCCAAACTTAAACAGTCGCCAATGGAGAACAATGGGCCAGTGCCTATTGAATGGTGAGACAGGTATAAATAAAGGGAATGACTAGCCTACAACCGGTGGGAACACTAATCATTAACCGGAGACAGGTGTGGAGGATGGCACTCGGGAAGTGGTTATGTCACAGCAGGACAACACACACAGGAAGGTGTAACCAAAAAAAGGAGCACAAGGAAACAGGACCAAACACAATATCTAGGAGAATAACAACAAAACCAACACAGGACTGGACATAAGTAACACAACATAATATTGTGTACACCGTACGCCTGTGGCTTAGCTGCAAACTCAGAGCAGAGAAAGGTCAGGATATAATTCTCGCAACACATTCAAAAGCTTGCGCCCTATAAGCAGTCAGTCTCTTTAAGGGATCTTAGACTTCAGATATTTTCAGATCTTTGGTTAAAAAGCCTTTTAATGAAAATATAACAAATCAGTAACATTTTCAGTGGGTCTCCAACATCAATTCTGTTTAAGTTATTTTTATTGAACGTTGTTTGTTTTGTAAAGGTTTTTGTTGGATGTGTGGAATGATTGTGTCACTGTTGGACGTGTTAAGTATCAGCAGGGTACAGACTGTGCTCTGAGTCAGCAGACAAAAGTGGTACTTAATGTGGAAGTGACTAAAAGCTAAATGACAGTTCAGTAATGAGAAACTGTCTGAGGCTTCCAAGATGGGTGTACACCAAATTCTGCAGTTTGATCAAGATCCACCCGTCATCCGTAACCCAAAACAAAAACAACAGTTTCTAAAAAGGTCATCTGAGACTTCAGCAATATCTTCTTTGCATATGATTTTGTATTTCAAAATACAAAGTGTGAGTGTTTTCTGATTAAACCTTTGTGTTGAACACGTCTCTCAAATTAGTGAGATTAATCTCTCTACATTTTTTTAAAAATTATTATTCACCATTATTACGTAATTTCTAGATGTGACCTAGAAGAGTTCAGTAGTGGAAGAGTTCAGAGAAATTGTGATGTGAATGAGAATATGTTGTGGTCAGACCAGATCAACATTGAGGTATTTGTCATCACTCTATGTGTTTAAAAGCAATGTAATGCTGAATGACACCAAGAACATTATCCCTGCTGTCACATGTGGAGGGGTCTTCCAGCATGACAATCACCCAATTCTGCAAAAATCCAATGATTTGCAAATCCTTTTCAACCTATTTTCAATTGAATGGACTGCAAAGACAAGATACTTAACGTTCGAATTGGAAAACGGTTTTATTTTTTGCACATATTAGCTCATTTGAAATTTGATGCCTGCAACATGTTTTAAAAAAGCTGGCACAAGTGGCAAAAAAGACTGAGAAAGTTGAGGAATGCTCATCAAACACTTATTTGGAACATCCCACAGGTAAACAGGCTAATTGGGAACAGCTGGGTACCATAATTGGTTATAAAAGCAGCTTCCATGAAATGCTTAGTCATTCACAAACAAGGATGGGGCGAGGGTCACCACTTTGTGAACAAATGCGTGAGCAAATTGTCGAACAGTTTAAGAACAACATTTCTCAATGAGCTATTGCAAGGAATTTAGGGATTTCGCCATCTACTGTCTCTAATATCATAAAAAGGTTAAAAGAATCTGGAGAAATCACTGCACGTAAGCGATGATATTACGGACCTTCGATCCGTCAAGCGGTACTGCATCAAAAAGCAACATCAGTGTGTAAAGGATATCACTACATGGGCTCAGGAACACTTCAGAAAACCACTTTCGGTAACTACAGATCGTCACTACATCTGTACGTGCAAGTTAAAACTGTACTATGCAAAGCGAAAACCATTTATCAACAACACTCAGAAACACCGCCGGCTTCGCTGGGCCCGAACTCATCTAAGATGGACTGATGCAAAGTGGAAACGTGTTCTGTGGTCTGACGAGTCCACATTTCAAATTGTTTTTGGAAACTGTGGACGTTGTGTCCTTCGGAACAAAGAGGAAAAACACCATCCGGATTGTTATAGGCGCAAAGTTGAAAAGCCAGGATCTGTGATGTTATGGGGGTGTATTAGTGCCCAAGACATGGGTAACTTACACATCTGTGAAGGCACCATTAATGCTGAAAGGTACATACAGGTTTTGGAGCAACATATGTTGCCATCCAAACAAGGTTATCATGGACGCCCCTGCTTATTTCAGCAAGACAATGCCAAACCACGTGTTACAACAGCGTGGCTTCGTAGTAAAAGAGTGCGGGTACTAGACTGGCCTGCCTGGAGTCCAGACCTGTCTCCCATCGAAAAGGTGTGGCGCAATATGAAGCCTAAAATACCACAACGGAGACCCCAGACTGTTGAACAACTTAAGCTGTACATCAAGCAAGAATGGGAAAGAATTCCACCTGAAAAGCTTCAAAAATTGGTCTCCTCAGTTCCCAAATGTTTACTGAGTGTTGTTAAAAGGAAAGGCCATGTGACACAGTGGTAAAAATGCCCCTGTGGCAACTTTTTTGCAATGTGTTGCTCCCATTAAATTCTAAGTTAATGATTATTTGCAAAAAAAAGTAAGTTTCTCAGTTCAAACATGCAGTCCATTCAATTAAATATCAGTTGAAAAGGATTTGCAAATTATTGTATTCTGTTTTATTTGCGAACTACACAACGTGCCAACTTCACTGGTTTTGGGTTTTGTACATATACGTTCACCCTAAGCATCAGATCCACCTGTGAGAAAAAGTGCGATGTGATGTATGAGATCCCTCGCCTAACCTGCAATAAAATATACATAGAAATTGACAGGACGACAGTTCAGCACACAAAAAAAGGAACACCAGAAAACAGAGAGAGCCACCTTATGGACTCAAATGTGGCCAAGGTCGTCAGAACGGAAAGCAACAAGTTCCACCGATGGATCAAAGAGGCGGTTGAAATCAGGAAGCAGGCCCCAAAGACTAAACCGGGATGAAGGAGCCTACCAACTTTCCCACACCTGAGACAGAGTCCTGCAGGGCCCGGCTGTCTGACAAACCATCAGGCGGCCCCCCGTCCAGCCCATGCCACTAATTCAGGTGTGATGGCACAACCCATATAACTCATCACAGACAGCGTCACAACATCGCATGACACCTCTGATGAAGGCTAAGGTTGCTGAAACTTGTCAGGTACAAACCATTTTACTATTCAAGCTCTTCCAGACAAACCGTATTTATATGACTGATATTAATCAGACAATCTATTTTGGATGCTTTCCGCTGGGACAGCATGATAAATAAATGATGGCAAACTTAAGCCAATTATATTCATTTCACTTTTCAGATGCTCGTTTTTAATTCAGTTTGATGTCATTGTACGTTTGTACTTCAGTCATATTCAGTTTGATAGCATAACTTTGCTTATGAACTTGCAATGAAAAAAAAACAGCCCGATCCAGTGCTATTCAGCACACCTTAAAAAAAGAAATCCTACTGAATTTTTTTTTTTTTTCCGACCGTTTTATCACTTGACGTGTTATTTGGTAGCATTTCGGTAACCGGGCTACAAACTCCCACCGCAGTCATCATCAGCCTCTTATGACAAAGCCAAGGAAGCTACTTTGATTTATCACACGACACAGAGTCAGTAATGATATTCCCCCTCTAGAATGATTGCAGGCCCTGTTAGTTGCTTTTGTTCAGATGCATCAATCTCACTGCTGAACGCAACAGACCTCTACCGCCTGTGTTCAGCATTCAAATGATCTGCCAGTCAATTAGTCATGAAGTTGAGAGAACACAGATGAAAGATTATTTTTATCCCACAACAATGGTCTGAATTATATAAAAAGTCACCAAACAGCAAGAGTCAAATACGCGACCAAAGAGAAAACTGAGGGCAAACATGATCTTGCACTCCCCAACGATGAGTGTAGGAAAAACCTCATTAAGATCAAAGACTTGTTTCTTTTAATTAATTTGTCGCTCTAGCCCTATTCTGCCTTCATGCATATGCACTCGTACACGCACCCATACATAAACAGCTGAAAACTAATTAGACCAAGGTTATTTTTAAACCAATCTCTGTTTTTGTGGACATTCTGAATGTGTTGGTGTACCCCATAACCCCATATCATTACTTTAATGGGCTACAGCAGAAATGGGCAAACTTTAAGCTTTTAAATACGGCCAGCCTAACTTTTCCAAATATATTTTTTGACCTTTAAAGGGGAACTGCACTTTGGGGGGGATTTTCCCTATCATTCACAAACCCTATGTGAGACAAGAACACAAGTCTTTCTTTTAGCGCAAATATAATAATAATTATAATAATAATGGATTAGATTTTATATCACACTTTTCTATTGTTAGATACTCAAAGCGCTCACAGAGAAGTGGGAACCCATTATTCATTCACACCTGGTGGTGGTAAGCTACATTTGTAGCCACAGCTGCCCTGGGGTAGACTGACGGAAGCGAGGCTGACAGTTTGCGCCTACGATCCCTCCGACCACCACCTATCATTCATTCATCATTCATACACCAGTGTGAGGGGCACCGGGGGCAAGGGTGAAGTGTCCTGCCCAAGGACACAACGGCAGCGATTTGGATATCAAGAGGCGGGGAGCGAACCTGCAACCCTCAGGTTTCTGGCACGGCCGCTCTACCTACTACGCCATGCCGGCCCTATGAAGTGGATAACAATGAAGCTCATGGGAGTAATCTTTTGCGCCCAAAAAACCCTCTAAAAAAAAACGTTAACAACACCCTATTTACATTTTTATATTTACATTTTAACCAAGTATTTTGGCGATATTTGTTATTATTAGCTGAGGAACTTCTTTGAGCGGCGCCATGATCAGAGAGAGGTAACTAGCTTATGCAGCTACTGACATACTGAGCTGCTGCATTGCCTCCAAGTTGGTAAAAGTTAATTTTGTATCAGAAACAGAATTATCTTTATTGGCCAAGTATGTAACACACAAGTAATTATATATAAATCATGCCTCTCACTTGTATAGAAGTAGGTTATGACCATAAACCGAGAAGTTGGTCAACTTAAACATTCATCTTAGACCTGGAGACTGCAGGAAAGATATTAAAAGACGTTGGTTTGCACCCAACTAACTTTTTTTAAATTTTTAACTGTGTGAGTATTGTAAATGATTCTTCGTCTAAACAGAAAGATATAAACATCTCATCAGTCAGCATCCCACTTAGAGCAGGCATTGTACAGTAAGTGATTGTTTTATGAGGTTTGTCGTTTGTATTTCTTGTTTAGCACTTACCATTAGTGCTCCTTGCTGGATTTGTTTATTACTCAGCTTCTAAAACTCGTAGCTCATCCTCATTACATTCAGACTCAAAAATATGAACTTCCAAATCATTATCTGTTCAAAAAAAAATTATTGTTGGCTTTCATAAAGTCTGCCACGATTAGTGGTAGTTGTGGTCGTTGTAGGAAATAGTGAACGTTGTGATGCGAGTGTGAAATTAATGCGCCACCATATGCTTAAAATATATAGATATTACATGTTATTATGAATGTGCCTGTTACTCCATTACATATATCAGGGTTTCCCCCAGACTGCCAATATACATGTGGCGGTGGGGAAGTGACAATGGGCGTGGCCAATATGACATCACCACATGTATGGCGTCACGATTCATTTAATCGGCAATGATAATAATGATACATTTATTTTGTAAGGCACCGTTCAAGGCATGTACTTTCTTTAAAAAGGCTAAACAAATAATTTTACATAAAAACAAATCAGTGTTATTAGTATAAACATGCAAATTTTCTTATATCGTTTTGCTCAATTTTTCAATTGTTGCTGCATATTGTGCAATGAAACAAAGGCTGCACGATACTTTGCCCTCGCTGAATATTAGAATTTAGTTTGCCTAAAATGTGAACAGTCCTTTGAACTAAAGATTGACAAAAACAACTAGAGGTTGTTTATTGATATTCTTGACGATGAAGTCACTGTAAAACCAAGCACACTAAGGAAAGTACATTGTTTACACATGAAGTGCATATACATGTAGGAATCATGTTAAATTAATAATACCGGAAAAAAGCAATACAATTATTTAAGATGAAGGTTGTCCCTAATGCCCAGCTTATACTCTAATACTATCTTAATGCTAACATATGATGGACCAGCTCATTGACTCTTGTACTACAAACCATCGGCATATGGCACCACTTTATGGAAATGTTTACAATGAAAATACAACAAAAATGTATATATAATCATTATTTCAGAATAATTCCCACCAATAGATTAAGGTTGGTATCGATTTAAATTATTGTTTTGAAAATCTGCTACCGGTGATTGTTTAATTGATTTAAAACATTTGGAAAAAACGGTTACATGCTCAGTGGTTAGAGTGTCCGCCCTGCGATTGGTAGGTTGTGAGTTCAAACCCCGGCGGAGTCATACCAAAGACTATAAAAATGGGACCCATTACCTCCTGCTTGGCACTCAGCATCAAGGGTTGGAATTGGGGGTTAAATCACCAAAATGATTGCAGAGCGCAGCCACCGCTGCTCCTCACTGCTCCCCTCACCACCCAGGGGGTGAACATTGGGATGGGTCAAATGCAGAGGGTAATTTCACCACACTTAGTGTGTGTGTGACTATAAGTGGTACTTTAACTTTAACTTTTCTCAACATACGGCTACCTTCAAAGGGCCATACATCCCGTCTATATTTTGAAGTATGGATGTTGTTACAATGGTTTATAAAAACTGCCTATGCACTTTCTAGTGATATACAGTAAACATACAGTACGTACTGTGTCACTATAGAGCCAGGAAGACGATTCTTCGACACAATAAAGAATGGATTTCGGCTAGTTTACAAAGCAGAGTGAGAAGCAAGTTTCTATGACAAAGTAGAAAAGCTAAATTTGATCAAATACTGTTCTTGCTAAGATGCAAAACATGTCTAGGAGGTCATTTGGGAAGTAAACAATGAGGTAGTTTACATATTGTTGATCTTCAATGTTTTATAGTTCATATTGTAAATCCCACACCCTTGTTAGTTTTGGTCAAGTGAAAATGGACTATACTGTAGTCCATTTGCTCTGCTAGTATGGTTCGTTTGGTCACGTGTGAACACATTTCAGAACCAGAAGCACCAGACCTTTCAGGTGGTTTGGCAAAGGAGAGCCCTGCACCTGTGCTGTTGCCATGGTTCCAGCCTGACTTTAAAACCACACTAACCCATGGCCGATAGAGATGGCGCCATGACCGAGTACTGCAAAAGCTGACGGTTGTCATTGAAGCTTGCAGACTCGAAGCAAAGAAAAGCAAACCCAATAATAACTCACCAGCCCATCCAATTTGTTACAAATGGAGAGGCCCTCAACAGCACTGTAAATAAGAGGTCCTTGCTGTCCACTGGTGGCGAATAGGAGCTGAAAGCCTAAAGTTCCCCCTTTAAGATTACAACAACTTATCTATGCTGACATTGTGCTCCGGTGTACTGTCACAAAGTCTTGGCTGAACGGAAAGTCTCCTGGGAAGAGGTGTTGGGAGCTGCTTTGAGAGGAAGACGGGGAAACATGCATACCTTTCAGCTGCCTGCAAATAATCTGGCTGGATATCTTACACCTACCCAGTAAAAGTCGATTGTAGAAGCTACACTGGAACCTCCACCCAGCGGTTCCTGAAGACTGGGCATCAGAGGCCCCAGACTAAGAAAGGCCCTGAAAGAATTTGCCGCGGAAGCAAAACAAGGAAGCTTCTGGTTATGGCTCAGGCAGAACAACAAGTCTTGATAGAAGGAAGAGTCCTGGTAGCGGCTTCAGAGAGTGGAAGGGAGACATCCAGAGATATTACAGGATTACAGGAGCGAAACATCTGTGAAGAGTGGCTCCTGGCTGACGATCCTGAAGGCGGCCCAATGGCACTAGAGGAAGTGCGACATGCAGAAATGCTTTGCAGGCGGTTTCACCTGTGCCCACAACAGGCGGCGGCGGGTTTCAGTCCAGATGCCGGTGGACTGTAGTCTTTAGTGAGGCAAGGGTGAATGTCAGTTGTACCAACAGAGCAAAACACTGGATGTGATGTTACCAAATGTCACCACCATAACCTGGAAATGCATTGCAACACTCAACAGAAAGCTAAATGAAAATCAGAAAAAAATATAAGTTGAATGTGAGCGCATAACATTTAATTACAGTGCAAAAGTGGTGCTCATTACAGTTCGGTAAAGGACCGCAGACGTCTTGGAGCACCTCCCCAAGAACCTTTATAATGTTTATTTATATCATCTTGTTTGTTACATTCAGCTGGGGATTAAAAGTTATATGTCACAGAAAAGGAAATTCCTACGATCGTTATGTGACCCACATGACTTCATGTTTGGAGTGCATGAGGTCATTAGAAAATGTGCACATCCCATACGGCTTCCAATTGAGGCGCCTCTTTATGCATTGGACTTATGTCCATTCTTGCATCCTTTCATGAGGTTGCCCCCTAAAAAGCTGTCCATCTGTGGATTCTGATTCATGCGGAAATGAGTTCTGCATAGTTTTGCAACATTGCAAAAGCCTGACATGAATATCAATGCACTGAATGTAAGGCTGCATAGAAAAGTAACACTGGAAAACTGTCAATGCTTAAATCCTATCCGACTGTGACAACTCGTGTTTTACATAGTGTGTGTGTGCATATGTTTGAATGTAATTTTCCCTACCGAGATGCGAAATTGGGTTAGATCTTTCCCACAGGAGTTAGGGAAACTCTAAGCGTCACTCCCTTATGACAACTCAGATGGTTTTAAGCCTATTTTTCTTCATTCTTTAACGACTCTAAAACCTAAGACGTGCAATCTGATTATGCTGGATCCAAATATGTCCCAGAACACCAAAGTAAAACAAAACAATGTAAGCATGTGTGTCAATGAATACGATTCCTAATGTGTGTGTGTGTGTGTGTGTGTGTGTGTGTGTGTGTGTGTGTGTGTGTGTGTGTGTGTGTGTGTGTGTGTGTGTGTGTGTGTGTGTGTGTGTGCGTGCGTGTGTATTTGTGTGTGTGATACACATTGAACAAACACCTGCCACATCAAAGCCAGGTATGCAAGCACAGGGACTGTCTAAAAGGTGGTCCACTGTGGGAGGTGCCCAAACAGTTCAGGGGCATTGTTCAAACTGATTATACATGCAGAAAAATAGCAGCTGCCCTCGTTATTATGCCGTAAACCACACTCTGATATCCATCCATCCATTTTCTACCGCTTGTCCCGTTCGGGGTCACTCTGACATCTTGTAGGAATTTGATCGGTCAAACTATATCATATTTTGAAAATCCTTCCGTTGACTTGCCTTGTTTTCTTTGGATGTTTTCTGGGTCTGTTCCTTCTCATGTCTTACTTCCTGCGTACCCAAACCCAATCACCCTATGAATAAATTCCAAGCACGCTGCCTTCCAAGCAATCATCTACGTCAAGCAGTAATTTCCTGGCACCAAGTTGGTGATGATGCGCTTAGGTCAGGGGTCGGCAACCCAAAATGTTGAAAGACCCATATTGGACCAAAAATACAAAAAAAAAATCTGTCAGGAGCCGCAAAAAATTAAAAGCCTTATATAAGTCTTATAATGAAGGCAACACATGATGTGATGAATTGAATTACAATGAATTGATTAACGTGGACCCCGACTTAAACAAGTTGAAAAACTTATTCGGGTGTTACCATTTAGTGGTCAATTGTACGGAATATGTACTGTACTGTGCAATCTACTAATAAAAGTCTCAATCAATCACTCAAACATGTAAGTGTCTATATTAGTTATATTAGCCTACTATCAAAGGCTGATGCAAATCTTCGTTGACAGAAATGTTAAAATGTAATATTTACTCTACACATTTTTGCAACATTGGAAATCATTAGTAAAATGGAGGCTTCTCACAGGTTAAGATAACTTCTAGAAATTATTACTTTTGAATGGCCAAAGGTATAAATGTGTGTGTCCAGGTTAAAGGAAACGGCAGGCTGTCTTCTTCTAATGGATTTATAACAATCTTTGCAAGCTGGGTAACGTTTGCTGTGGTCTGGAACAACATGACACACAAACACCTATGCGAAATGCAGCCAATATTACTGTGTCATGAGACATGCAAATATCAATTTAATACACAGAGGACATAAGTAAAGGAAATTAAATGAGCTCAACTATACCTACAAACGAGGCATAATGATGCAATATGTACATACACTACCGTTCAAAAGTTTGGGGTCACATTGAAATGTCCTTATTTTTTAAGGAAAAGCACTGTACTTTTCAATGAAGATAACTTTAAACTAGTCTTAACTTTAAAGAAATACACTCTATACATTGCTAATGTGGTAAATGACTATTCTAGCTGCAAATGTCTGGTTTTTGGTGCAATATCTACATAGGTGTATAGAGGCCCATTTCCAGCAACTATCACTCCAGTGTTCTAATGGTACAATGTGTTTGCTCATTGGCTCAGAAGGCCAATTGATGATTAGAAAACCCTTGTGCAATCATGTTCACATATCTGAAAACAGTTTAGCTCGTTACAGAAGCTACAAAACTGACCTTCCTTTGAGCAGATTGAGTTTCTGGAGCATCACATTTGTGGGGTCAATTAAACGCTCAAAATGGCCAGAAAAAGAGAACTTTCATCTGAAACTCGACAGTCTATTCTTGTTCTTAGAAATGAAGGCTATTCCACAAAATTGTTTGGGTGACCCCAAACTTTTGAACGGTAGTGTACAGCTAGCCTAAATAGCATGTTAGCATAGATTAGCTTGCAGTCATGGATTGACCAAATATGCCTGATAAGCACTCCAACAAATCAATAAAATCAACAAAGCTCACCTTTGTGCATTCACGCACAAAGTAAATCAATTGGTGGACAAAGTGAGACAAAGAAGGAGTGGCATAAAACACGTCTTTCTGCGGCAGCATCGGAGAAAGTTCTACATGTAAACAAACTACGATGAGTTCAAGGATTGCTGAAATTAGTAGGACAAAACGGTGCTTGCCAAATACTCTCATCAGTGAAGCATGTATAACATGAACTGTGGGATTTCTAACAATTAGGAAGGTTTGTGTCATGTTTGTCATCCTAAAGAAAATATATTTACATTTTTTATTCATTTTTTCTTCATCTTTTTCCATTTTCACACATCCCTGAAAGAGGTCAGGGAGCCACTAGGGCGGTGCTAAAGAGCCACAGGTTGTTGACCCCCGGCTTAGGTCTTTAGATATTGCCACCAAGGCTCTTATTTGGTCTGTTTATCGTTTTTGCTTTATAAATGTTGCTAATGTTTTCTTCCTGTCCAGCAGCTCTGTTCTGTAGGCTGCTTTCTGCATGAGTCATGCTCCAAGGGAGGGTTAATTGGCATTACAGAGACCTCGCATACCCACATTGATCGTCTGTTCCTGTTGCCTCCCACTGTCCAACACCTACACAGCGCACCTTGCATACCTGCCACATATTCCGTCTGCATACCGCAAACCATCTAAGGATCAATAAGTCAGCAGAATCCTTCTTCACAGGAAAGAGTGTGAGATTGTATGTGTGTGTGTGGTGTGTGCGTGGAAATTCATAGAATTTAAAGGTTAGAACATCTATAATTAAAGTCTTAAATGACTAAATGCTCCTCCGATTCTGAAGAAGCACTTTTGCGTTGGATGGCGAACATACACGCACATCTAAGATGACTTTCATGTTAAGCTTTAGAACATTATGCGGAACAGTTATTTCAATGTAAATGTGCTCCATTAGCAGTAGAAATGTGGCAGCAATTTTATTCATCTGGAAGCATTTATACATTCCATACTTCCTCTATTGTGATACATAACTGTCAGGAAGAGGGTCTTATTTATTGAAGTTAAAACAATCAGAAAGGTAGAAACCCAGAGAGAGTAAACCACATGCATACACTTACTTTTTGCGCAGACACACCTGGGTCTTCTTTTGTTTTGCAAGGTTTTTGCACTTCTTTTTTCCCTGTCTGAGAGCAACAATCAGTAAGAGAATCAAGGGTTGCAAAGCAAAGAGTCATTCTATGAAAACCACAGATAAAAACTCTGTGAGAGTGGTAGAGAGATCTAAATTTGGATTTTCCCAATCGGTTTTCCATCTTCACTCTAACATTGAACTGCAATCCAACCAGTTGCAAACCTTTGTTTGCAACTGGTTGGATTGCAGTTCAATGTTAGAGTGAAGATGGAAAACCGATTGGATTGGATTGCAATGTATGGATTTCGAGAAAAAGGAAGGAGCATTCTTGAATGTGATTGGCTCTTAGCTGATATCTTTAGAGTCCACCAAACAGTACCATTTGGTTCACTTTATTACGTACACATTTGATTGTGTTTTACTTCTCAGTACCACTTACGGCGGGGTTTACCTGTCTACACAAAATCAAGCAATACTGAAGTAGAGTTGCGAAACACATACCATCCACGAGGTGAGGGAAATAATCGATTTTTAGATGTAATATGGCAAGTTGGGACACTTTGACAACCAATTTAGACCCAGCAATGGCAAGAAAGACAAGAAAAGACGTCTGGTTCCACCCACCTTCTCTTCGCGAGTATGATGAGGCATTCTTCATCGAAACGGGAATATAACACGGTTCTATCAGTCGACATCCTAATGACAGCAGACATTGTACAGTAAGTGATGTATGTTGGCTCTTATGAAATCCGCAGTGAGTAGTAATCAGTGATGTTGTCGAAGATAAAAGCGAAAATCATGATGCGTTAATGAAATCAATGCTCCATGTAAGCTTAAAATGAGCAATATATGTAAATATCACATCTTATTATAAATGTGCCTGTTACTACAATACATATATACTAACACCATGTATATAAAACCTTAATTGAAGTGTTTGGATGTTTTTTAAGGGCTTTATAGGCAGAATAGAGTGACTCCAATGGGTTCCATTGTAAGCAGACTTTTGATTGCATTTATTTACTATTTAGAAAGGCAAATATATGTGTGTGTGTGTGTGTGTGTGTGTGTGTGTGTGTGTGTGTGTGTGTGTGTGTGTGTGTGTGTGTGTGTGTGTGTGTGTGTGTGTGTGTGTGTGTGTGTGTGTGTGTGTGTGTGTGTGTGTGTGTGTGTGTGTGTGTGTGTGTGTGTGTGTGTGTGTGTGTGTGTGTGTGTGTGTGCGTGCGTGTGTCTTACATAAGGCCTGTGAATGATTGGCAAAATTCCAAAAAACAATGCAGTTCCCCTTTAAGGGCAAAAACTAAAGGATTTAAGTCAGAACCAAGAGTAGGAAACAATTTAAACATTTAATAGATATTGTTACACTGCCATTCTGTGTTTTTGTGTGATTATAGTTGTGATCAAAAATGTAAACATTCAATTATATTTTACATTTTAAATATCAGTATCAACATTGTTACCGTATGACAAATTCTGCCTCTGTAACTACTCTGTATTGGATCGATACCCACATTTGCGGTATCGTTGAAAACTAATGTAAAGTAACCAAACAACAGAATAATAAGTGCTTGTTACATTTTAATAGAAGTGTACATAGAACCATGTTAGAACAGAAAGTAAACACCTAAGACAGTAAATTAGCTAGTAGATTAATAATTGTTTTGAGAAAATAATACAACTGGAAAATATAGAGTATGTTAATGCATACATCAACATCCAAATTAGCAGCCTTTTTAACCCGTTTTGAAATGATTCTATCATTTACATACCAAGTAAAACATTGTGATATATATCATTATCGCAGAAGGCTGCAATACATATTACTATAAAGATTTTCCATTCCTTTACTGTAGCATTGGTGCTTTATGAAACACAAGGAATGATTCTGTGTCCCTCCATGTATATGTCACTTTGAGGAAAAAAACGCAGCTGCTGCATTTGACTACGAAGCACCAAACTATGTTCATCAGGAAGCGCTCACGAGTGACAACTCGTTCTGAAAAAAGTCAGAGTTGCCGCTCGCATCTGTTTTCATCACCGTCATTGATCTAAAATGAACTGACAAAGAGACAAGTCCCAAACGATCATTTTACTCTAACAGCGCTAAATAATGTAAACATTCTTTTTTTCCTCTTTATTATTTGGTTCATTGACTATAGTTCCCTGTTTTATATTCCTTTCTACACTGCTATTTGTTTTGTATATTTGCTAACTATGAATTTTATTTTTATTTCATCTGGCCAGAATCTTTAGCTCTCACTGGATCGGTTCGCAGCCAAGTGTGAAGCGAGTGGGATGAGAATCAGCACCTCCAAGTCCGAGTCCATGGTTCTCGCCCAGAAAAGAGTGGAGTGCCATCTCCGAGTTGGGGAAGAGAGAGAAGAGACGTCTGTGTTCATATAGGAATCAGTGACAGAGCATGACGTGTACAGGAATGCGTTTGGGATAAAAATTAATATGAAGCACCTTGTCATTCAATATTATACATTTGACATGCTTCTTCACCCAAAACGCCCCCCCCCCCCACCCCCGGATACGCACAGCGTGTGTTTTACGTGGCACCTGACTGACATGACAACGATATTATACCGACAGCGTTTCATATCAGTTTAATTCAGGTGAAACCAACATTAGCGACGTCTGTATAATTTACTGTTAATGTTATGTTAACAGCACATTTTGGATCGGATAATGTTTAAAGGCCTACTGAAATGAATTTTTTTTATTTAAACGGGGATAGCAGATCTATTCTATGTGTCATACTTGATCATTTCGCGATATTGCCATATTTTTGCTGAAAGGATTTAGTATAGAACAACGACGATAAAGATTGCAACTTTTGGTATCTGATAAAAAAAAGGCTTGCACCTACCGGAAGTAGCGTGACGTAGTCAGTTGAACATATACGCAAAGTTCCCTATTGTTTACAATGATGGCCGCATGAAGTGAGAGAGATTCGGACCGAGAAAGCGACAATTTCCCCATTAATTTGAGCGAGGATGAAAGATTTGTGGATGAGTAAAGTGCAAGTGAAGGACTAGTGGGGAGTTGAAGCTATTCAGATAGGGAAGATGCTGTGAGAGCCGGGGGTGACCTGATATTCAGCTGGGAATGACTACAACAGTAAATAAACACAAGACATATATATACTCTATTAGCCACAACACAACCAGGCTTATATTTAATATGCCACAAATTAATCCTGCATAAAAACACCTGCGTGTTTGTTATGCTAGCTCCTAGCTCCTCTGCTAGCTCCTAGCTCCATAGAACACGCCAATACAATTCAAACACCTGATCAACACACACAATCACTCAGCCCAAAAGACCGTTTACCTAACCCAAGGTTCATAAAGCTTATATATTTTTAAAAAGTTACGTACGTGACGCGCACATACGGTCAAGTTATCGAATGTTTAGCAGCCAAGGCTGCATACTCACGGTACCTGATATTCAGCTGGGAATGACTACAACAGTAAATAAACACAAGACATATATATACTCTATTAGCCACAACACAACCAGGCTTATATTTAATATGCCACAAATTAATCCTGCATAATAACACCTGCGTGTTTGTTATGCTAGCTCCTAGCTCCTCTGCTAGCTCCTAGCTCCATAGAACACGCCAATACAATTCAAACACCCGATCAACACACACAATCACTCAGCCCAAAAGACCGTTCACCTAACCCAAGGTTCATAAAGCTTATATATTTTTAAAAAGTTACGTACGTGACGCGCACTTACGGTACGGTACGTGTTATGCTAGCTCCTAGCTCCTCTGCTAGCTCCTAGCTCCATAGAACACGCCAATACAATTCAAACACATGATCAACACACACAATCACTCAGCCCAAAAGACCGTTCACCTAACCCAAGGTTCATAAAGCTTATATATTTTAAAAAAGTTACGTACATACGCAAAAAAAAGCCAAAGCTGCATACTCACAGTAGCACGTCTGCGTCTTTGTCATCCAAATCAAAGTAATCCTGGTAAGAGTCTGTGTTGTCCCAGTTCTCTACAGGCGTCTGTGTATCCAAATCAAAAGTCCTCCTGGTTAGAGTCTCTGTTATCCGAGTTCTTCCATCTTGACTGCATCTTTCGGGAATGTAAACAAAGAAGCGCCGGCTGTGTACTGTTGTGGCTGACTACGTTCGAAAAATACGTCCATTTCGCACCGACAACTTTCTTCTTTGCTTGCTTGGCTTCCTTCTCCATAATGCAATGAACATGATTGAAACAGATTCACGAACACAGATGTCCAGAATACTGTGGAATTATGAAATGAAAACAGAGCTTTTTCATATTGGCTTCAATGTGGAAGGCATACCCGTGTTCGTCGGGCTACGTCACGCGCATACGTCATCCTCAGAGGCGTTTCGAACCGGAAGTTTAGCGGCAAATTTAAAATGTCACTTTATAAGTTAACCCGGCCGTATTGGCATGTGTTATAATGTTAAGATTTCATCATTGATATATAAACTATCAGACTGCGTGGTCGGTAGTAGTGGGTTTCAGTAGGCCTTTAAGGTAAACGTGGACTTCATTGCGTTATGTTGTCTGGAGTTGTAGCCGGCTGTGCATGACCAAAAATGAGAGAGGATGATCTATCACATTGTGATATACAGCGCACACGATCAAAATCAGTCATACCTAGGGTTGCAAAATTCCGGGAATATTCAAAGTTGGAAACTTTCCATGGTAATTAACGGGAATATATGGGAATTAATGGGAATAAACATTGACATGCTAGATCTTGTAGCATGGTTATTAGCTAAAACAACCTGATTTAATGCAAATTCAGTAGAATTTCAACCATGCACTGTGCATTCCTCCATCACATGCGCAGTGCATTCTTCCATCACCATCCATCCATCCATTTTCTACCGCTTATTCCCTTCGGGGTCGCGGGGGGCGCTGGAGCCTATCTCAGCTGCAATTCCCAGCATGCTACACACTACAGCAGGGCTATTGAGGCCACACTAGTATTTGAGCCCAAGGACTTCATCCAGTCAGGTAAATTTTGATGATATTACTGGGTCAAATATATTTGATCTATGGTATTTAAGTTTAATATAGGTGTAATTGCTTGTTACTGTATGACTGTAGACTACTCCAGCAGACTTCCACTCAAGCTAACTAGCTGTTCCTGTACTTGTTAAATGATTTTGGGGCCAAAATATCTAGCTAGCTAGGTTTATGTACAACCACAGTCTCATAATGAACCGAAAATATTTCTCCGTTAGCGCTGATGCTAATTTTCTCTATGATAATTCCCATTCATTTATGCTAACAACGTTAGCGATCCGAATTTACCTTTTTTGTGATCTGTAAAGTTCAACTAGCAAATACTACATCAAAACGTGTAGTTTCCTCTGCCTTCTGTTCTGCTAGCCATTCTGTTGTCATACAAGAATTTAGGTTATACCTTGATTTAGCATGCTGATTGAGTGTTCATTTATTCATCTAGCCTATTTCTATTCATTTGTCCATCAGTAAAATTGTTACGGCTCAGACCCCTGCCGTCTGTGCGCACCTCGGGACACGCCCACGGGTGCGCACATCCAGGGACGCGCCGCGCGCGTCTCCGCCCTGCAGCAGCCACCAGCTGCAAACACTCACCGGCTATCTGCACACCTGATCCTGATGAGGGCGTGCCGGATAAAGGCAGGGTGGACCCAAGGATCGGCGCGGGAACTTAGTTTTCTCATGGTGAACCGTAAGCAAAGCTTTAGCTCTCTCTCCTTGTTTTCTCTCGGTGCCTTGACCCCCTGTCTTCTCCCGTGTCCCCGCAGTACCCTCCGTCGCCTGGACAGTGAGCTGTGCGTCTCACATTTCCCCGGATCTCCCTCTGGACACTGACTGCCTCCCTCGATCCTTGACTTCCCTCGCTTGGCTCCCCTCTACCCCTGGACTTCCTCATCTCTGTTCAACACTTGGTAACACACACACTTCAGCTAACTACACACATAGTTTTACATCACACACTCTTGTATTCTAGTTCACACTCCATTTCCTTAGTTTAGTTGTATTGTTTATTATTATTATATATATATCTATATTGTCTATATATATATGTAATAAATATTTGTATATACTTCCCCCTGGTGTATGTTTGCCGTCACCTCCCCTAGTAAACCATTACAGTAATATTAAAAAAAACTACTCCAATTCTTTATCCGACTATTTATATCTGTGTGCGGCATTGCATTAGTGTTTCACAATAATAAATAAGTACAAACAGAATAATGCCACGTATACCATCTGATGTGTGGAGAAATTTCACCCCAACCAATGTAGGCGGAAAGGCTGTGTACATTTGCAAATACTGTGCAAAGAGCTTTGTCAAAAATGCCACAAAGATTCAGCAGCATATAGACAAGTGCCAGTTAATATATAATTATTGTAATTCCCCATTTATTCCCATGGATGGTGTCCAACTTTGAATAATCAAAAAATGGTCAATATTTCCAAACTTCCCGAGCTTAACTTCCCGTGGTAAATTTCCGGAAAGTTTCTGGAAATTTACCGGAAACTTTGCAACCCTAGTCATACCATCTTCTTTTTGTCATTTAAAAAAATACAGAGGACATGACCTCGGTGTCTTCAATGGTAGTTACGGCCATGGTCAGAACGACTACAATTGCATGCTTCCGGGCACAGCCACAAGCATCATTGGTGTCCAACATGGCGCATGTTGTTTAGTTGTAAATACTTTAGCTATAAACGACGGAATTCTGGGGTAACGGCTGCGGCTTAGGAGTAGGACACTAGGGCAGTACCTAAAACCGAAGAGCGCATCACAGTAGTGAGTGCTAGATCCCTTGACAAATGCAGCAGATGTCCCGTGTTCTGTTCCTAAACTCTGTTTTAGGAAGTCTAGGAACAAAACGGTAGGATGTCTGCTGCCACCCACGATTCTGTGATGACCAGTGCAGCTGTGGCACAGGAACAGGTGGCAGCCGCACCTTGGCCCCCGTCTCAATCTAGTGAATTGTCTTATCTTCGAGTGTCCAGCTGGGATAACTACTGTAACAAATCAGAACAGGAACAGAGGCATAACCCCTCTCCAGCAGCAATAGGAACAATTTACTGAAGTGTCTCCAGGCACTTTGGCAGGAACAGGAACAAATGGCTAACCAGCTACAGTCACGGAGACATGAATGGAGGGCTGACCAGCCTGTGGACCCTAACACGCCTCTTTGCACTATGCCAAAATAGCTTTGCATGATGCTGGACAGGGCCTGAGGACCAGCCTTAGGGACTCCACAGGAACGTCTAAATTAGTCGGCACTGAATTGACAAAGAAGTTTTTAAAAAACTGACATTTGGGTGAATGTCCAGATTAAAACTAATCAAGAAATAATTTGGGGACCAGCAGACTAGTGGTTTAGATCAATCTAAAGTCAGGCTAATTTTAGCCGTTGCATAAATGCAGTATGGAAGCAGTGTAGATGAGTTACAGTAAGCATGTTCTTGGAGACACTGAATATCAGAGGCCTTATTAAAAAGATCTCACTATTTCAAAATGTATACAATGTACAGACATAAATAATGTTGTCACTTGAATGGATGCTAAACAAGTTAAGAAGTTTGTTATCATGAAGCAAAACATGCAAAGCTCCACTTTTGCACATTTCCTAACTCATGCATACACTTTCATGCAAACACGTACACAATCCCAGCATCCTCTGTGCGCTTGGCTTTTGCTCCAGGGTGAGTTAGCGGTGCTTTTAAGGGCCGACATCAAAGAGGGCCGTATGGATGTATAAATAGGCTTCAGGACTGAAAAAGTTTTACTTGTTATAAGTTCGATACCCTGTCGATTAGACAAGGTCATGCATAACTCTGTGAGTTCTTCTTAACCACCTGTCTCTCAAACACACTAAGATGCACCTACACTCAAGTACATCAGTCCAAGCACACATTAAAATATGCAAACACATACGCATTAGGACAACCATATTCATGAGCATATGTCAGAATGTAGCCCAATAATTTATTTACTAAAGCTGGTGTCCAGTTTTTGGGTTTGTGCCAAAAAGATCTACTACATCCTGGATCGATGCATCGTAAGAGCGGAGTTTCGGAAAAACCTTTCATGCTACTTCGATGACACGCTGGGAATAAGCCATTCCCGTCAAACTGTGTCATCACGATTCTAATACAGTATAGCTGTTGTGACGGCTCAAAATGATGCATTATGCATCAAACTCATTTAACATGAATGTGCTGCAATGCAACTGCTTCTCATCATGCCTTTAGTCTAGTTCTGGCAACCTCTCTTTCTCACACATGTAATGCGTTTCCTAATTGCTTTTGTAACTATCTGAATGATGATGATGCTGTAATGTTTGATACATTTGTTTATAAGGATGTTGTAGTCATTGGCATAGCGTGCATGTCTAAGGGTCTTGGGAGGGGAACACTTTAAAACCGTAACAATATTTTAGAACGTATCACTTTTTGCTGTGATGCAGTAATTAAATCATTACTAACAGGAATGTGATGATAGGGTCAGGCTTGTCACTGACAGTTTGGTTATGTTTGGGTTTTCCTCTGTTTTTGTGTTTAATTTCCTGTCAGCGCTCTTATTTTGGTTCCAGTTCCTGCACGTCTCCCTGAGCGCTCGTTTCCCTCAACTGTCCCTGATTGGCAGCCTGGCACACCTGGTGGCAATTGCCAATCAGGCTACTATTTATACCTGCCTCGCCCTCCAGTCAGTGCTGGAGGATTGTATGCTGTAGACTGTTTGCTGTCTGCAGTTTTCCTCGAGTCCTGTATCCTGTTGCCTGTTCCCTGCTTTCCTGGTATTCTGTTTTATGTCTCCAGGTTCCTGATTCGTGTTTCCCCTGCATGTTTTACATTAAAGTCATGTTTTCCTGCATCAAGCCTGCCATCTGGGGCGGTATAGCTCGGTTGGTAGAGTGGCCGTGCCAGCAACTTGAGGGTTCTAGGTTCGATCCCCGCGTCTGCCATCCTAGTCACTGCCGTTGTGTCCTTGGGCAAGACACTTTACCAACCTGCTCTCAGTGCCACACACACTGGTTTAAATGTAACTTAGATATTGGGTTTCACTATGTAAAAGCGCTTTGAGTCACTAGAGAAAAGCGCTATATAAATATAATTCACTTCACTTCATCTCTGCATCTTGGGGTTCGTCACCAACACTTCCTGACAGATAGTTTACTTATTAATATATCAGTAACGTGAGTTACAATTCATGGTAACATAGTGGTGGCCAGAGTGATAAATAACTGTGTTACCAAAATAACGACTTCACTAGATATGGGAATCTTTGCACCTCACGATTCGGTTACAATTCAGCAGCTACAATTTGATTATTTTTTTTTCTTTCTTTGTTTCTTGCATTGAACAAAGAGAGCGCAGTCTACCAAGTCAAATTCCTTCTCTGTTAAACATACTTGGCCAGTAAATCTTATTCTGATATTATAATGATATATTCCACATATATTACATGGAATTATTAATAATATTGATAATATGTCGGCAAGGCTCCTCCTTACGGCGACTGACGTAGGGCTGGGCGATAAAACGATATCAATATTACAATAGACACATGCAGTAATCTATATCAATAAAAAATATGTTTGATTAAACTTTCCTTTTTTTTTTCTCTTCTTTGTCGGAAGAAACCAGAAGTTG
Source organism: Entelurus aequoreus (assembly GCF_033978785.1). NCBI lineage: Eukaryota > Metazoa > Chordata > Actinopteri > Syngnathiformes > Syngnathidae > Entelurus > Entelurus aequoreus. Next base: position 26,781,221 of record NC_084749.1, read on the forward strand.
TGAAGTCAAGGTTGGTTGCAGGAACAAAGACACTTGCTTTCTGGTAACCAAGCAGCACAGGAAGGGATCCCTGATTAGTGGGAGTGGCATGCGAACAACAATCAGGTTTGGTTGCGCCATCTTGTTGTCTCAAGGTTGATTCTTTGCATGGAGTGAGAAGAGAAAATAAAATTGAGTGCTGCAGAGAGCGAATAAATTGTCAAATACACAGAAAAACTCACCTCGACGGTTTGGCACTTTCCGTAGTCAGACCAATGTGGTCTGTTAAGGCCGATAATACCAGACCACCTAAGTCACGCTGACCGTTGAGCACAGCTGTAACTTCCTGCCACTAAATCTGCAGAAAATAGTTCTTCATTTTCATACTCTGCACTATTTTATTGTACTTTCTTTAGCATTGCACCTTCATTTTAAGAGGTTCAATCAATCAATCAAAGTTTATTTATATAGCCCTAAATCACGAGTGTCTCAAAGGGCTGCACATCAGGGCAAGAAAAAACTCAACCCAATGGGCTACAATGAGAAACCTTGGAGGGGACCGCAGATGGGGGGACCCCCCCTGGGTGACCGGTGCAATGGACGTCGAGTGGATCTATTTAATAGTGTGAGAGTTCAGTCCATAGTGGGGCCAGCAGGGGATCATTTTGAGTGGAGACAAGTCAGCAGCGCAGAGACGTCCCCAACTGATACACAGATGAGTGGTCCAGCTGTTTGAACAGCTGGCGCCTCATCTATGGTCACCTAATAACCTCTCCACGCAGGAGAGGGGGGCAGAGCAGAAAACAGATGGCAGATCAACTGGTCTAAAAGGGGGGTCTATTTAAAGGCTAGTGTATACAAATGAGTTTTAAGATGGGACTTGGATGCTTCTACCGAGGTAGCATCTCTAACTGCCGAAATGGCATTCCAGAGTACTGGAGCCCGAATAAAAAACGCTCTATAGCCAGCCGACTTTTTTGGGACTCTGGAATCACTAATAAGTCGGAGTTCTTTGAACGCAGATTTCTTGCCGGGACATATGGTACAATACAATCGGCAAGATAAGATTGGAGCTAGACCGTGCAGTATTTTATACGTAAGTAGTAAAACCTTAAAGTCGCATCTTAAGTGCACAGTACAGGCTTAATATGATCAAACTTTCTTATTCTTGTCAAAAATCTAGCATCCGCATTTTGGACCACTCTTTTAATGCTTGACATAAGGAGGCCCGAAAATAATACGTTACAGGTTATTTGTAAGCGTTTATTGTTATTTCAGAATTGTGTTACATTGATTGTTTGAGGGTTTTCCACGGTTGTGTTGACATTTCCTGCCCTTTCTGTCTCGTGTTTACATTTAATACATTTTTCTCCTGTCCCCTATTTTCGACAGGTCAAATTATCAGTAATTATTGATATCAACTGATATAAAACACTTTAGTTTTCAGCCGTATCGCCCAGCCTTGTATGCAGTATTGCGTCATTTCCATTTTTAAACTTTAGTGCGCACAGCATAGATACCATATATATGGAAGACTAATTACGTTGTAACTGTAGTGGGGAAAAAAATCCTTGATGTAATTGTTGTGCCTTCTAAAACCACAGCATGTTCAGACACTTTAGCCATAGTTGCCATAAGCTTGCGACTCAATGACGTGTGTCGTCAATCTGCTCATTCACATCTATGGCTGACAGACGTGCTGCCTACTGTGTGGACATTTTTGCCTCTCCTATCTTTTAATCTACTTGCTATTTTCCTCTCAGATAGATACTCTCTTCTGTCACGCGGTTCCTATTAACTTTCTGTTGAAGTGTACAACGCATTTGACCTTTTCTTGTTTTACTACTTTGCCCCATGGCTATCAGGGCTTGTCCTTCCCTGCTCTCTCCTGCATCTTTGTCCGCACTTACCCAGCTAACACATAACGTTAAAACAATGTTTGTTAATAGTTCTCATTTGGGTAGTTACAAACCAAGAACTAATATTTAGAGAACATCATAGCATCAATGCCGCATTTTAGAACCGTCTGCATTACTTTATTAATTATATTATATATATTAATTATTTATTAATCAATGTTTGATTATTTGTCCATCAATTCATGAATTACCCACGTTCTAATTGTGATGCATCATTCTAATCGTGATGCATCAATAAATCGATCATTTTGACCATCCCTAGACTTTACGTTGCATTCCATTTTCAAACGTTACCATGCTGTTAAAGTTAAAAAGTTAAAGTACCACTGATAGTCACACACACACTAGGTGTGGTGAAATTACTGTCTGCATTTTACCCATCCCTTTGTTCCGACCCCTGGGAGGTGAGGAGAACAGTGAGCAGCAGCGGTGGCCGCGCTCGGGAATCATTTGGGTGATTTAACCCCCAATTCCCACCCTTGATGCTGAGTGCCAAGCAGGGAGGTAATGGGTCCCATTTGTATAGTTTTATAGTTACCGTTACTGACCATGAAATGTTATATAAAGGAAACTACACTACGATTCACCATTCAACACCAATCACAGTCCGAACATCAACAAAAAACTGTTACTTTCAGAATGGAAGTAAAATAAGGTAAGACACTTTTTTCAAAAAGCATTTTGCCCTTATTTATAATATCTCATATTCAATTGAGTCATCCTCAGACGTTTGCCCTATCGGAGATTAAAATCCCTGCAGTACTCCATACACCTGTCCAGTTCTCTCTAGCCGTGCATTCATTCTTATACGTCCACATGGAGCTCTGGAATTTACCAGTCCAACTTTCCTACCCTCACCTATGGTCCCGAGCTTCGGGTAGTGACCGAAAGACAAGATCATGGCCTAAAGTACAAGATTGTGGATACAACTGGCCTCACCCTATTTCTCCCCAATAAATAGGGTGAGGAGCCCGGTCCTCCTTAGAATAGAGCAGTTGCTCCTTCCCAACAAGAAGAGTCGTTTAAGGTGGCTCGGGCATCTAGCCGGATGCCTCCTGGATGCAGGTGGCCTGGGAATGCCTCAGTGTGCACTCGGAAGAACTTTGTTGCTGGAGAACGGGAAGTCTGGTACCCCGAGACGCGGATAAGTGGAAGAAAATGGATGGATGGGCACATTGCAAATGTCTGCCTGAGATCATACTTATTAATATACAGTATGTATGATAATTTGCGTCATATCAGTCAAGAGCCATCATGACTTATTTTGGACTTTTGTGTTTTCGTCTGTGTTTAGTGTTTTGTACTGTCCAGCGCTATTATTTTGGTTCCTCTGACTGTTTTTGTTCTATATTTATGTGACTCCACTACGGCTTTTGAAGCCTGTTCTTTTCACCTGTCCCTGTTTGCCAATTAGGAGGGTTTATTTGCCGGTGTCACCTTTCTTGTGATACTGGTTCATTGTTCCAGTGATCGTGTGATGCTTTCTTAATTTTTTACCTTGCCTACCTTACCTTGACTTGTCTTGCCTACGCTTGATTTGCCTTATTTTTGTCGTATTTTTTCCAACCTGTATCTACTGCTGTGCTTCCTCAATTTTGGTATCTAATAAAAAACCCTCTACTTACACATTGCCTGCCTTTTCTGCATCCTGGAATCATGGTCTAGTAGCCTTACAGTCTACCACGTTTACTATTTGTAAATGACTTCACTGAAATAGAATAAAAGACCAATCTTGTGTGCTTATTAGGACGTTTAGCTGTTAGCTGTCTGTCCAGCTTTGATCAAGTAAACAAGTAGGACTTCCTTTATTAGAGCTAAAATCAGATGCAAGCTGATCTAATCGGATACTTGTTTTTTTTTGTTGATATTAGACCCATCTCCGATATCAATATTGGTTCGAGACACCCCTAGTAAGCTTAAAACGACTTTAAAACAAGCATAAACCCACGAAACGATTCAACTGGCCACATTTGGCCCCCAAATTCTACTTTGCGCACCCCAGATACAGACAATAATACATATATGGAAATAATCTGCTTACATCTCAGCTTTTACTTCTTATGACAGGGCTATTCAAGTCCACAATGAAGAGGTCGCAGTTTCAAGAGCACAAGGGCTCAGGGGGCGGACATCGAAATGTGGGTGTTTCGTCAGAAAGTGCCGCCGCAGGTTATATTTCCAGAGGTGTGGACTCGAGTCACATGACTTGGACTCGAGTTAGACTCGAGTCATGAATTTGATGACTTTAGACTCGACTTGACAAAATGTAAAGAGACTTGCAACTCGACTTAGACTTTAACATCAATGACTTGTGACTTCACTTGGACTTGAGGCTTTTGACTTGACATGACTTGCTACTTTCCCCAAAACCCGAACCTTAAAAAGTTATTTGGGAGCGCTCCGTATCTTTCATTTTATACGTCTGTGTCTATAAGCGTGTGTGCTGCTTGTCAGCGTGTGTGCTGTCAGTACAACAGCCAATCAAATTAAATCTACGTTGTTTTCATCCCACAGCTCTCATCCAATCAAATTGCAGGACAACCACCGAACAAGAGTTGTCAAACAATGCGGCAGTGAGAAACAATTATGCCAAAGTTGGTTTCGTTCGGGTATAAAAACTACGACTTGGTCAACAAAAAACGAATTGCCGTATGCAAATCACGCAGTTCGAATATTACAGACGGAGACGCAACAACTTCCAACTTCGTTCGACATTTGAAGTTGCACAAAGAAGGGTAAGTTTTGAATGTAAGATAACGTTTATTGGCTAAGTAACGTGACTTTTATTTGCTGTGTAGTTAAATCAGTGAGGCTGTAAACTCACTGCTAACGTCATAACCATAGACATCTTATAAGTAGACGCAGCATCGAGCGCTACTGCCTACTGGCGCAGACGAGACGCGGAGCCGCCATCTTGGAGTGGTGATCCGCTCCACTCAGTGCAATTCATTTGGCAGGAGCAATGAACTGTCAGCAAATTTAATTCATCTTACCTCACTGAATACCACTGATTTTCACGCGTTTTTTTGTCATACGTGTAGCTATGATAACGGACACATGTTTGGGCGTTTTTATTATTCATAGTTTGCTTAACAGTAATATAATATTCTTATACGCTATAAATGACCAGACGTCCGAGATCAAAACTGGGAATATAATCCCAGAGAAGGGGGAAAAAAACGGGCAGCTATTTTTAAGTTGAAGAAACAATATGATTAGATTATATATACATGTGTATATCCTACATAAACAATGTATGAATACATTAGATATCTATATATTTTAGGGACCTATAGACTGTATCTCTGTTGCTGCAGCAGCAGAGAGTTTATTCTGTCTTGACACTTTGTATTGATATTTTGTATTACATTCTTCCCTTAAATGATAATGTTTACAGTGATTGTTTTATATCTATTTTTTTATGTATGTCGCTTTGGATAAAAGCGTCTGCCAAATACTTAAACATATATAAACACCTGAAAGTCTTTATATCAGCTAAAACCACCAATCTGTTTCACTGGATTCAGAATAAAACCAAATGCTGTCTTACCCAACAATGTTAGTATTTGAATATTGTTACTTGAAGACTTATTCCTGGTTACAATTATACTGTTAAGAAAGTATTGTCTTATACTTTGCCTAAAATGAGAATGCATCATAATCAGTGGCGGCTGGTGAATTTTGTTTTAGGTGGGGCTGAAAGTTTGTAAACCAAACCCCTGTAGGGGCGTCATCCTCCCCCAGAAGATTTCTTTGTGATTCTCACATACAAATATTGAAGATCTTTGCTCCTTCTCAACTTTGTGGTAATGTTATTTTCATAAAATACAACCAATAGTATGTTAATGTTTGTTTTTGCAAATGTGTTTATTCTGTAAAGGAATGAGTTAAATGTTTAAAATTGTTTAAACTGTTAAAATTACTGGTTAATAGTGCTATTATGAATTGCAATGTCAGCACTATTTTTTTTCCTGCAATTTCAAATGCACTTGTTTTAATAAATAAATACAGCGTTTTAAAAGCATACACAATCTGTGTAAAAATATCAGTCTGTCGTTAAAAGGACTTGAAAGGACTCGAAACTCAAAATGCAGGACTTGGGACTTGACTTGAGACTTTCTAGTCTTGACTTTGGACTTGACTCGGGACTTGCCTGTCTTGACTCGGGACTTGACTCGAGACTTGAGGGCAAAGACTTGAGACTTACTTGTGACCTGCAAAGCAATGACTTGGTCCCACCTCTGTATATTTCTTTGAGACTGCGTTTACTTTACAATTAAGTAAACGCAGTCTTCTCGGCTTTCTCACTGCACTTTCAATAAGTTCATTATTCTGCGGTTGCTACTTGTTTCCACTATGTGTAACTCGTTAACAGCATGAAGAAAAATAAGCTCCAATTTTTGTTGAGCATTGATGTTCCTTCTTTTGAATTATTTTCTTTCCTTAGTTTTATTTCTTAACACTTCTTCCTTCATTTAGGTTTGTAAGACTGAAAATATAAACATAAAATAAACATAAACAAAAGTGTAACATACATTGTGTATTTTACATAAATATTGTCCAGTGGTGTGCCGTCAAGGCCAGCAAGGCCTTCTCTGCTGGCCTAACATAACGAGAAATCATGATCATAATTAAAGATAAAAGTTATTTTTAATTTACTTTCCCTAAATATCTAAAAGTATTCATATTATCTTCATGTCATATTATGCTACTTCCAGTGCTGTTGTTTTTAAGTTAGAGTTTTTATCCAATTAGAATTCAGTTAGCTTATGTTGCCATGCTGTACGAAATCTGCCCGGGGCCTTCAGAATCAACAATGCGGGCGTCTGTGCACTGTAAGTGAACGGACACATAGGGTTGATAGATAATTGCGATAGCCAATCAGATCACGAGTTGTTGTCAGTAAGGCCTTCTAGCTGGCCTCACGTTGAACGTGACATTTACGCGTCCTGTGATTGGATACTCACTTGGGAGACCCAAGTGAGTATCCAATCACAAGTTGCGAAAACAGGAAGTGGCACCGAAGCCCTGCGAGCCATAGAAAGCCACAGAAAACTCACCGGTACTCACTTTTTTAACCCACAAATAATAATATTAATGGTTTGCCCGCCACTTTCACAAGAATCAACAGAGTACAAGCGGTACAACTGGCTTAAAGGCCTACTGAAACCCACTACTACCGACCACGCAGTCTGATAGTTTATATATCAATGATGAAATCTTAACATTATAACACATGCCAATACGGCCGGGTTAACTTATAAAGTGACATTTTAAATTTGCCGCTAAACTTCCGGTTCGAAACGCCTCTGAGGATGACGTATGCGCGTGACGTAGCCCGGGGAACACGGGTATGCCATCTCCATTGAATACAGTACAAAAAAGCTCTGTTTTCATTTCATAATTCCACAGTATTCTGGACATCTGTGTTCGTGAATCTGTTGCAATTATGTTCATTGCATTATGGAGAAAGAAGCTGAGCAAGCAAAGAAGAAAGTTGTCGGTGCGAAACGGACGTTTTTTTCGAACGAAGTCAGCAACAACAGTACACAGCCGGCGCGTCTTTGTTTACATTCCCGAAAGATGCAGTCAAGATGGAAGAACTCGGATAACAGAGACTCTAACCAGGAGGACTTTTGACTTCGATACACAGACGCCTGTAGAGAACTGGGACAACACAGACTCTTACCAGGATTACTTTGATTTGGATGACAAAGACGCAGACGTGCTACCGTGAGTATGCAGCTTTGGCTTCTAAACATTTGATCGCTTGACCGTATGTGCGCAACTTTTTTTTTGCGTATGTACGTAACTTTTTTAAAATATATAAGCTTTATGAACCTTGGGTTAGGTGAACGGTCTTTTGGGCTGAGTGATTGTGTGTGTTGATCAGGTGTTTGAATTGTATTGGCGTGTTCTATGGAGCTAGGAGCTAGCATAGGAGCTAGGAGTTAGCATAACAAAGACGTAGGTGTTTTTATGCAGGATTAATTTGTGGCATATTAAATATAAGCCTGGTTGTGTTGTGGCTAATAGAGTAAATATATGTCTTGTGTTTATTTACTGTTTTAGTCATTCCCAGCTGAATACCAGGTACCGTGAGTATGCAGCCTTGGTTGCTAAACATTTGATAGCTTGACCGTATGTGCGCGTCACGTACGTAACTTTTTAAAAATATATAAGCTTTATGAACATTGGGTTAGGTGAACTGTCTTTTGGGCTGAGTGATTGTGTGTGTTGATCAGGTGTTTGAATTGTATTGGCGTGTTCTATGGAGCTAGGAGCTAGCAGAGGAGCTAGGAGCTAGCATAACAAACACGTAGGTGTTTTTATGCAGGATTAATTTGTGGCATATTAAATATAAGCCTGGTTGTGTTGTGGCTAATAGAGTATATATATGTCTTGTGTTTATTTACTGTTGTAGTCATTCCCAGCTGAATATCAGGTCACCCCCGGCTCTCACAGCATCTTCCCTATCTGAATAGCTTCAACTCCCCACTAGTCCTTCACTTGCACTTTACTCATCCACAAATCTTTCATCCTCGCTCAAATTAATGGGGAAATTGTCGCTTTCTCGGTCCGAATCTCTCTCACTTCATGCGGCCATCATTGTAAACAATAGGGAACTTTGCGTATATGTTCAATTGACTACGTCACGCTACTTCCGGTAGGGGCAAGCCTTTTTTTTATCAGATACCAAAAGTTGCGATCTTTATCGTCATTGTTCTCTACTAAATCCTTTCAGCAAAAATATGGCAATATCGCGAAATGATCAAGTATGACACATAGAATAGATCTGCTATCCCCGTTTAAATAAAAAAAATTCATTTCAGTAGGCCTTTAAACGGCGTCGGATGGGTTCTACAAATTGTGAGTTAAAATATTGTTGGTTTTTTTTAATATTTCATTTGTTTTATACAATTCTTTTATTTTTGACAGTACCACGTAAGAAATGTTTTAATTGCTGAAGCGGGTTTATTGAATGTTAAATGCGCCGAAAAATAGACAGTTTTTGACACTGTTGAGGGGTTTCAATACACAGTAGTGTGCAAGTGTGTTTCTGTATAGTATCTCCAGCCGTGTCCATGTGGTGACATACAGTAAATTACGGTATTTTGAGAAGTGAAGTCGTACTAAGTAGGGCATCACTGAAGGCCTAGGTGAGAAACGCCCGCCACTGATAATGTCCATTGTGTATTTTACATAAATAATGTACATTGTGTATTTTACATAAATACAATAGAAGGTTTAGTGTTAATATATTCACACAATAAACTACAAATGTTTACACTTGTAGAAATTACACAACATTCACCCACCAAACATTGTATCTGACTTATCACTATTAGCGTTGTCGCCCTCTACTTGTCAAATGTAGCGCTACGTGTATTAAACAAAGTTTGATTGTTACTCTCAGACAAAAACAACATGAATACAAAATACATCACAAAGTCATCACTTTCAATACAAAATACTAAATATTTTTATGCACAAATTATATTTACTTACAAATGTTTGACCAAGTTTTGTGATGAAGTGTACAGGCTGGGATTTCTACTATTGTTACTGCTTGTCTGGGTCAATGTGCATACTTGCCAACCCTCCCGATTTTCCCGGGAGACTCCCGAATTTTAGTGCTCCTCCCGAAAATCTCCCGAGGCAACCATTCTCCCGAATTTCTCCCACCTGAAAAGGAGACTATTATATATGTCTCCGTTATCCACAGGTTTATCTATAACCCATAAAGTAGGCAGGCACAAAGCTATTTCTCAGTGTGTGTTTATTCCAGCCGGCACGTTAATACACTGACACACAACATCCGGATTCCCATCATGCATTGCTTCAAAACTACGGCAAGTAGTAATGTCCAAAAACATAACAGAGACGAAGCAGAAGAACGAAGAAGAGACATGGCGACGACGAGTAAGAAGAAGAAGTACGCTTGCAAGTTCCAAAATGATTGGAAATAATAATTTCAGTTCATCCAGGACAGCTGCAAAATGACGGTGGCCGAACGGATATACTCATTCATGAACGGATTATTTATATATATATATATAAGAAATACTTGAAAATATATACACCCCCCCACCTCAACACCCCTCTGCCCCCCATCTCCCGAATTCGTAGGTCTCAAGGTTGGCAAGTATGTGAATGTGTCCGTCGCTTAAAAGGTCCGCCAGAAAAATTACTCAAGCACTTGTTCGAGGCAGAACATTCATACTTTGTTGTCCAGTTGTTGTTAAGAGTCAGATTTTTGCAATTTAATTTGATTTAGATTTTCCAGGGTTGAATGAGTAGTCTTATTCTGCTCACTCACTGCTGCTTCATTGTGACACAAATGCCTTACTGTTGCCCCCTGCGGTGTGGCATCATGATCAACCCTAGTTTTAATGGTTTTTATCAAGTCTATTTGGATGATGTTCGGTGGCCAAATTAAAAGCTTTGGTGGGCTGCATGGGGCCTGCGGGCCGCAACTTGAATAGGAATGTCTTATAAACTATGCAAAACTAACTGCAGGAGCCCCAGCGATGTTGTTGTATAGAGTTGGGTACCACTGCAGCATAGAGCAGAGGGGGGGAGTTCTCTGTGCTCACATCAAAGGAGGTCTGTCTAACTTGGGTCTGGCATTGTGCTAGTAGAGTGAGTCCTTGGAGCAGCTTCGCTCGTTCTTATCTAGCCCCTGCAGACTATTTTCTGCTGCAACACAACTGGCTGCAGAAAACACTGGCGCATGCAAGTGTGGCTCTGTGTGATCAAATGTGACCACTGACAAACAGCACGGTACACAATCACACACACAAGCGAAGGCGTGATAATAGAAGAAATTTGTAATGCCATGAAAGCCCCTCCCTTTTAGTGCCTGGTTCAGTAAACATTTGACAGGGATTAAATCAGGGGTGTCAAACGTACAGCCCGAGGGCCAGATAAGGCCCGCGAACAGGTTTTATCCAGCCCACCGGATGAGTTTTTCTCAGTATAAAAAAGTACCTGAAATTTTGTTCTAAATGTGTCCACTGGATGTCGAAATAGCAATTCTTTGTATATTTGTAGATGATGCTACATATGTACAAAATAAACCACATGATGTTAGTACATCAGTCGAGGAAAATGATCAAACAACATAAATAACATACTGTAATTTGATTTTGATATTTTTTTTTATCTTGATAGATTGAAAATTAACACCAATGAGTTGACTGATGAACATTATCGCATAATTTATTCAGAAAATATAAATAACGACAATTAAAGATAGAATACTATTAACCGCAACATGTAAGTGTAAAAAAAACAACATTATGATTTGTACAATTTCAGAAAGTGCTTGTTCTATTTTTAAACAAAGAAAACAATCTGAAGTTGTCTTTATTTTTAAGTTATCATGCCGTGATTTTACCAGTCCGGCCCACTTGGGAGTAGATTTTTCTCCATGTGGCCCCCGATCTAAAATGAGTTTGACACCCCTGCATTAAATAATCACATGTGGATACAACCTAGTGCTGTTGCGGTTCATCTTTACTTTTATAAACCGACGAAAATAAAACAACCTTTTGACTAAAAAGCGCTGCCATTTTGGTCCATGTTTTCAGAATAAACGGGTTAAAATTAACACATCAAGGTTTGCAATGTTGTTGGTAACTAGCCTTGCAATGTTGTTGGTAGCTAGCCTTGTTAACTGTCAGTTAATGCATACAAAATTGAGGCCGGTTGGTATACTCAAATTAAACAGTTACTTTTTCCTAAATGAGAATTAAATATGCATGTGTTAGTGGTATACTAATAAACATCTTATACTGGTAAGAATAAAGCTGTCTGAGTTCATTCCATTGGAGAAGTTTATAGTCCGGGCGAGGCAATAATTATAGTCCATCAGGTAAAGGATTAATAACCAAATTGATGTGCAAATCCAACAAACCATTATTGGATTATGCAGTTTGGTGGAAGCAAACTGACTGTAGTGCCTGTGCATATAAGCATATACATGTTTTATCCTACATGGGAGTAATTGCTGTACCCTGACATCAGTGACTCATTAACCCAGTTTTGCCTGGTGAACAAACATATTTCTGGATGAAGCAAATCAGACATACAGTGACACCTATTGGTAAATATGCATATTGCAGCCAAATCCTGTGCCCCACAGTCAAAATTCTATCCATCCATCCATTTTCTACCGCTTGTCCCTTTTGGGGTCTGATTCTGTTGAATATAATCAACAGCAGATTATAATAAGTGTCACACTGTGTGACTGTGTTACAAAGTCATATTGTTTGTGCATCTACGGCAGCGGTCGGCAACTCAAAATGTTGAAAGAGCTATATTGGACCACAAATACAAAAAAGTAATCGGTCTGGAGCCGCAAAACATTAAAAGACTTATAGAAGTGTTATAATGATGGCAACACATGATGTAAGTGGCTAATTAGCTATATTAGCTTACTATCAAAATCACTATGTGTCGCAGTCTGACGCAAATCTTTGTTGACAGAAATCCATCCATCCATCCATCTTCTTCCGCTTATCCGAGGTTGGGTCACGGGGGCAGCAGCCTAAGCAGGGAAGCCCAGACTTCCCCTCCCCAGCCACTTTGTCCAGCTCTTCCCAGGGGATCCCGAGGCGTTCCCAGGCCAGCCGGTAGACATAGTCTTCCCAACGTGTCCTGGGTCTTCCCCGTGGCCTCCTACCGGTCGGACGTGCCCTAACACCTCCCTAGGGAGGCGTTCGGGTGGCATCCTGACCAGATGCCCGAACCACCTCATCTGGCTCCTCTCGATGTGGAGGAGCTGCGGCTTTACTTTGTTGACAGAAATGTTTAATTTATTCTACACATTTTTAAAACATTGGAAAACATTAGTAAAACTTCTCAGAGGGTGAGATAACTCTTGGAAATGACTTTCTTAGAATGACCAAAAGTATAAATGTGTGTGTCCAACTAAAGGAAACGACTAGCTGTCTTCTTCTAATGGATTTATTACAATCTTTGCAAGCTGGGTAACATTTGCTGTGGTCTGGAACAACATGGCACACTAACAACTATCAGAAATGCAGCCAATATTACATACAGATAATGTGTCATGAGACATGCAAATATAAATTAAACACACAGAGGACATAAATAAAGGAAATTAAATGAGCTCAAATATACCTACAAACGAGGCATAATGATGCAATATGTACATACAGCTAGCCTAAATAGCATGTTAGCTTCGATTAGCTTGCAATCATGCAGTGACCAAATATGCCTGGTTAGCCCTCCAACAAGTCAATAACATCAGCAAAGCTCACCTTTGTGCATTCACGCACAGCATAAAATGTTTGTTGGACAAAATGAGACAAAGAAAGAGTGGCATAAAACACGTATTTCTGTGGCAGCGTCGGAGAAAGTTATACATGTAAACAAACTAAACAATGGATGTCCGCTAACTTTTTGCAACTCAACGCTAAGAAAACGGAAATGCTGATTATAGCTCCAGCCTATCTTGCTGATTGTATTGTACTATATGTCCCGGCAAGAAATCTGTGTTCAAAGAACTCCGGCTTATTAGTGATTCCCATAGCCCCAAAAAAGAGTGTTTTCTATTCGGGCTCCAGTACTCTGGAATACCCTCCCGGTAACAGTTAGAGATGCTACATCAGTAGAAGCATGTAAGTCCCATCTTAAAACTCATTTATATACTCTAGCCTTTAAATAGACCCCCTTTTTAGACCAGTTGATCTGCCGTTTCTTTTCTGCTCTGCCCCCCTCTCCTTTGTGGAGGGGGGAGGCACAGGTTCGGTGGCCACGGATGAAGTGCTGGCTGTCGAAAGTCGGGACCTGGGGTGGACCGCTCGTCTGTGCATCGGTTGGGGACGTCTCTGCGCTGCTGACCTGTCTCCACTCGGGATGGTCTCCTGCTGGCCGCACTATGGACTGGACTCTCACTATTATGTTAGATCCACTATGGACTGGACTCTCACAATATTATGCTAGATCCACTCGACATCCATTGCACCGGTCGCCACATCTGCGGTCCCCTCATTGTCCCATTGGGTTGAGTTTTTCCTTGCCCTGATGTGGGATCTGAGCCGAGGATGTCGTTGTGGCTTGTGCAGCCCTTTGAGACACTCGTGATTTAGGGCTATATAAGTAAACATTGATTGATTGATTGAAACTGTTGAGTCAGTCCACACAACGGTGAGTTCAAGGGCCGCTGAAATTAGTAGGACGAAACGGCGCTCGCCAAATACTCTCATCAGTGAAGCATAAACACAAACATATTAAACAGTGGGCTTTCTAACAATTAGGAAAGTTGGTGTCATGTTTGTCCTCTTACAGAAACCATGGCACAACAAAAAAACTATTTTTCACCCCATTTTTTTTTTCCATACCTTTTTGAAAAAGCTCCATGGAGCCACCAGAGCGCCGCTAAATAGTCGCATGTGGCTCTAGAGCCGCGGGTTGCTGACCCCTGATCTACAGAGTGACTTGTTAGAGAACTTAGTCTATAATTAAACTTTTTTTTACAGCTCAAATGATTGTTAGTGTTCATTCACTAAAATAGCAACTTTTTTCCACCAAGCAAGCTTTGTCCTTGGCTTCATTCCAACATCCCTCCCTGTTTTGATTCCAAAAGTCAGTGACCACGCTGAGAACAAACAGAAGAGAACAAACTTCACATTCAACTGAACCTACCCTCTTTGCTCTAGTGGGAACCTCTGCCATGATGCACACGTCCATTTACTCGTCGTTGCTATTTTTTAGCTCAATGCTGTGTGTGAATGGCGATGGGTTAGCGATGGCGCCAATTGAACTTGCTCCAGTTCCCTGCAATGACAAAGCAGTGGAGAAGCTGTCTCGTCTGGCTGCCACTTACATCAACGAGGACCGTACTGACGGGTATAAGTTTGCCCTTAACCGCGTTACCAACGTTCACCTACACGCTCAGGTGAGTGGGGGGCAGCATTGCAACTCCCTGTGGGGCTGGCGACATTTTTTGTTTTCCTTTTTTATTTGTGTTTAAAGAAGTTTTATGCTATCCACAAAAGCTGAATGGAGGCAGCCAGACTACTATTTGCATTGATTAAACCTTTTTGGATTGTATGACCGGAAGACTGACAATCTACACACACATATTTTTAAACTATTTGACTTCAACCAGAATATAATTAGCTGTGCAGGTTTTGGACCAATACTAATACATTGAAAAGTAAGTGTTCAATAGAAATAAATATAAATATTTCTTGTATAACTTAACACAATAGTACCAGTATTAATTTAGTATGCAGCTTTATGATAAAGGGGTTTCCAACTTTCCTCAGTATGGAACTATTTTGACAAAAAAAGAAAGAAGAGGTGAGATATCTGTCTTTTAATTTTACGACTGGCTACATTTGAATTAAATCACCTGTTACCATGGTCTTTGTGCAATATTGTGACCATGTGTCATTAATAGAAGCATAACGACAGTTGCAGAAACAATCGCTTGTTGTTACTGCATCAGCAGCTAACTGTTGGAGATCCCTGTAGTGTCATTATTATAAAGTGTAGTGTGAATAACGTCAAGTTTAGTGTGACTTTCATAACGTTTATTGTCACTATAAAAAAGTATACTTTGACTATTATGAAGTGTAATGTGACTATCAGAAAGTGTAGTGTCAATATCATAGAGTGTAGTGTGATTTTCATAAAAAAAATGTGTCACTTTCATAATGTGTAGTGTCAATATCCTAAAGTGTAGTGTCACTATCATGAAGTTTATTGTCACTATTATAAAGTGTAGTGTCACTATAATAAAGTGTAGTGCGACCAACAATGTGTAGTGTCACTATCATAGAGTGTATTACGTGACTTCCATAAAGTTTATTGTCATTATTATAAAATGTAGTGTAACTATAACAGAGTGTAGTGTCACTATCATAGAGTGTAGTGTGACTTTCATTAAGTTTATTGTCACCTATATGAAGTTTATTGTCACCTATATAAAGTTTATAGTCGCTATTAAAAAGTCTAGTGTCACTATCAGAGTGTAGTGTGACTTTCATAAACTAAATGGTAATACCCGAATAAGTTTTTCAACTTGTTTAAGTCGGGGTCCACGTTAATCAATTCATGGTACAAATATATACTATCGGCATAATACAGTCATCGCACAAGTTAATCATCAGAGTATATACATTGAATTATTTACATTATTTACCATCCGGGGGGTGGGATGTGGAGGGGGGGGGGGGGGGAGTTAGGTTTGGTTGATATCAGCACTTCAGTCATCAACAATTGCATCATCTGAGAAATGGACATTGAAACAGTGTAGGTCTGACTTCGTAGGATATGTACAGCGAGCAGTGAACATCGTGAGTTCAGAAAGCATAAGAAAAAGTATATACATTTGATTATTTACATTTGATTATTTACAATCCGGAGAGGTGGGATGTGGAGGGGGGAGGGTGTTAGTCTAGGGTTGAAGTTGCCTGGAGTTGCTTAATTCCGACTCTGCATAAAAACAGCTGATTTTAGCAGCTGTTATGTCACTGAATGTTGCACATAGGTGTTCATTATGCACATAAAAGATAGATAAAAACAATACTTTCCCCTACTCTTTTTGAGTTTTCTCATAGCCTGAAGCAGAGAGAAAGGAGCTCTCTGGCTGAGAGCTTTACTCAATGACTAAATTGTCCACCTTGTTGTAACGTCACAACGTAACCAGACTGCAAAACCCTGCAAACGGAGGCATCTAAAACTGTGTGCAAGCTTATGGCAAAATGCATGAACCTTATGATTTGACGCTTTGTCATTGTTCAACACGAGTATCCAACATTGTTACATATTATAAGTCAGAAAAGACGAAATTCATCATAGGTGCTGTGGTGGAATTTCTGACCTTTTGTACCATATTTTGTGTCTGTCAAAGTCCGGAAAGAGAGCGAGGTCGAAAAGCATTAAGAAGGACACGACAGTAGTGGAATGTCTGCTCGTTTCTCTTTTTTCTATTCTGAACCATTGGAAGAGCATATGTGGGTTAGAGTTGAACGTATGGTCGGCCTAAACATTGTACAAAATGTTTTGATTGTTTATTATGACTAAGGGATTCAAGTATGTTGCAGAACAAACAGGTCAAAAACAACTGGACGAGGGAAACACATAAATGGCCAAGTAGACCAAGTCTATGGATGATTCGCATGATTCTCGATTCATCCAACGTCTCCGGAGACGTTGTCTGTTTGCATGGCAATTCAATCCAACCTGTACCATTTGATTATGGGTAAATAAAACGTTTGTACTAAATTCACTTTTGTTGCTGTTTAAGATTCGGACATTCCACCACAGTGCCCTTTAAACTATATCATAATTGATTGTAAGGATTGATTGTAATATTACTAAATTGAAAACTAATTTACAAAATGCGAGAAAAAAAAAGAAGAATTTTTTTTTTTTACAAACTTCAAAACAAATTTACAAAGTGTAAAACCTGTGTTTGGTGTTTGTCAAAATGTTTCGTATTTATTTTGAATTCTTGTTTTGGGTTTTGGACAGTTTTATGATTTATTCTCAGGGCATTAAATCAATCGCAACTGGACTGTTTGTTTGGTCTTAGAAGATGTTTCACCTCTCATCTAAGTAGGATTCATCAGTTCATGCTCATAGACTTCGATTGGTCAGATCTAGTATAGCAGCTGCTGCCAAAACCCCAAATATTTATACTCCAACACCAGAAGGGTGTGCCTGGGCAAGGATGGTTAAACCCTATTGTAGAGAGAAAAACGACTGCTGAGATGCAAAAGAGCAATCCTAACTGTAAAAGCCGACCACAGTTGTTAAAATGGTATTTCCCCTTGTTAGCATTGAGGTATTGTGTGGCAGAACGATTGCTGTGGAATGACCATCATCAGCCCAAAATAGTCGCAATCACCCATGTTAGCATTCCATTCAGTTGTAACAAATAGCACAAAAGTTGTGTGTTTCTAACTCCTGTTATTTGTTGGAGGCTAAATTGCAGAGACTTTTAGGAATGGTTGAAAGGCCAGTGTAGTGTGGGGGGGACAGGTGGTGTCGCAGACCTCCTCCTCTGTTCAGGGAACAATGTGACAGACACCAAAATACTGTCATTCCATATGTATCAGGTCTATCTGAAAAACTCAGAATAATTGTTCATAACCACAACATCCCAGTACACTTCAAACCAGGCAACACCCTGAGATAGAGACTAGTGCATCTTAAAGACCGGACAGGACACCCCACAACAACAATCCGGTGTATGCTATCCAGTGCAATGATGAATGCTTTGATTCATATATTGGAGAAACAAGCATAGACGGGCAAACTCTTCAGGCCAAGACTCAGTTGTCTACCTGCACCTCAAAGAAAAGAGCTCTCCTTTGAGAACAAAAATGTACAGATTCTGGACAAGGAGGACGGATGGTAAGAAAGAAAACTGAGGGCAGCTATATACTGTATGTCAAGGTTGAAAAACCATCCCTGAAAAGAGGAGGTGGTCTGCAACACTACCTGTCTCTCACATACAACACTGTCCTTTCAATTATTCCTAAAACACTCTGCAATTTAGCCTCCAACAAATAACAGGAGTTTGAAACATTCTGGTGACAGATGCTCCTATGTGCCATTTATTTACAACTGAATGGAATGCTAACGTGGGTGATTCCAACTATTTTGGGCTGGTAGTAGTCGATCCGCAGCGATCGTTCTACAACACCATATCTCAATGCTAACGAGAGGAAATTCCACTTCAACGACTGTTGTTGGCATTGACAGTAGGATTTCTCTTTTGCAAACATTTGTTTGTGACGATCGGTCACTTCATTTCTGTTTGTTTCCTTGTTTTTGTATTTACTTCCCGTCAGTGCTCTTATTTTGTTCTATTTCCTGTTTGTTCCGCGAAGCACTGTTTTTTCCTCACCTGCCGTTGATTGGCAGCCAGTCCACACCGGCTGCAAATCAACATGTATCCTATTTATGCTTTGTCTCGAGCACTCCTCAGTGCTCGAAGATCACACTTGATGTTTGGAACTATTACATGCAAGACTGCTTCCCTCTCTGTTTGAGTGATAAAACTCATCTTACCTGCTCATCGTCCTCCTGGTTCTTGCATCTTGGGGTCACAAAAACTGCAGTCATGCGAGTTCCTAACAATGTTTTTCTCACTATCTGACCAATCTAAGTCTATGAGCATGAACTGATGATGCCTACTTGAATGAGAGGCGAAACGTCTTCTAAAACAAAACCAAACAGTCCAGTTATCAATTGAATGCCCTGAGAATGCAGTGACCTGGATAAATGAGAACATTTTTGGTAATTTACTTTCCACATCATTGTTTTTCAGTCCGCTGTCGTTCTTTAATCCAGCAATGGCACCGATGGACTGTCAGCATTCACCCAATGATTATCAATTGTATATTAACACATGTAAATGTGTCAATAACAATGTTGCGCAATGCACTATGTATGACCAGAGGACATATTTTCATGCTTTGAGCTCTGACTACTAGAAAAGAACATCTACTCTATTCATCAAGTTCATGCCCTGAGCTGCAGCAAATGTACATTTCAAAGTGTGACACCCTTTGACACCCTTAATGATGTGATCCACAGCAACTTGACAGAAGTCTTTACATAAACTCAAAGCACATTTATATTGCTGCCAGTCTACTAACGAAAATCAAATTCCTCTGTAACATTTGCTGTCCTCTTCTCCTTTACTTCTTTGTATTGTGCATGTCAGGGCCCAGCAGGCAACGTGTACTACCTGGACCTTGATGTCCTGGAGACTAAATGTCACATAGGCAGTCCCAAACCATGGAAGCGCTGTGACATCAGGCCATTCATGGAAACAGTAGGAAACACACACTTCTGCAAACACAGAATCTTGTGCAACCAAGCAACCTATGCACTTTGACTATGCATGTAAGCGCCCTCATTAGCATGTATCTACGAGGCAGGCGCACCATTAGACAAACATGTGCAATATGTATAAGCACATCACGTATTGGGGCTATATATAAGAAGTTGATCTAATTGACTCACATTTTGCTACTCGAGAAGTACAAACTGTTGGCTGTTAACTAATATAACTATTAGTAAGTTGAAATTAATTACAATAAGATAAGACTGAGAGGGCAGACCTCCACAATGAACGCTCTATTCCTGACCCTTTAATGCACAAATTAAGATGACCTACTTCAGTATTTTTCTTATATGTTATTATTACTTTCTGGACATGGAAAAAAAATGCAACGACATTAAAAAAACAAAAAAACATACATTTTTCAAGGAGTTTGGGAATTGTCGACTAGGGTGTACTACAGGTTTAACTAATGAAGAATATTTAAAAAAATGTTAACACTGTAAAATGTTTTTTTAATTATCTTTAATGATGTTCACATATGTTACTTTGCCAATACTGTTAAATGTAGTCCAAAAACATTGAGTAAACTCGAGAGGTCTATGATCCACGAAATATTGCTACATTTTAATAGACTTAGACAAACTTTATTGATCCACAAAGGAAATTGTTCCACACAGTAGCTCAGTTACAAAGGATTGAAAGTGTAAGGATGGAAAGGCTAATGCAGGTATAAAGTAGACTAAAAATGTACCATAGTAGCAATATCAAATATGACATATATGTAATATTTACATATTATATATACAGTATATAATATATACTGATATATTACATTATTATACAAACCCCGTTCCCATATGAGTTGGGAAATTGTGTTAGATGTAAATATAAACGGAATACAATGATTTGCAAATCCTTTTCAACCCATATTTAATTGAATGCACTACAAAGACAAGATATTTGATGTTCAAACTCATAAACCTTTTTTTTTTTTGCAAATAATAATTAACTTAGAATTTCATGGCTGCAACATGTGCCAAAGTAGTTGGGGAAAGGGCATGTTCACCACTGTGTTACATGGCCTTTCCGTTTAACAACACTCAGTAAACGTTTGGGAACTGAGGAGACACATTTTTTAAGCTTCTCAGGTGGAATTCTTTCCCATTCTTGCTTGATGTACAGCTTAAGTTGTTCAACAGTCCGGGGGTCTCCGTTGTGGTATTTTAGGCTTCATAATGCGCCACACATTTTCAATGGGAGACAGGTCTGGACTACAGGCAGGCCAGTCTAGTACCAGCACTCTTTTACTATGAAGCCACGTTGATGTAACACGTGGCTTGGCATTGTCTTGCTGAAATAAGCAGGGGCGTCCATGGTAACGTTGCTTGGATGGCAACATATGTTGCTCCAAAACCTGTATGTACCTTTCAGCATCAATGGCGCCTTCACAGATGTGTAAGTTACCCATGTCTTGGGCACTAATACATCCCCATACCATCACAGATGCTGGCTTTTCAACTTTGCGCCTATAACAATCCGGATGGTTCTTTTCCTCTTTGGTACGGAGGACACGGCGTCCACAGTTTCCAAAAACAATTTGAAATGTGGACTCGTCAGACCACAGAACACTTTTCCACTTTGTATCAGTCCATCTTAGATGAGCTCAGGCCCAGTGAAACCAACGGCGTTTCTGGGTGTTGTTGATAAACGGTTTTAGCCTTGCAGAGGAGAGTTTTAACTTGCACTTACAGATGTAGCGACCAACTGTAGTTACTGACAGTGGGTTTCTGAAGTGTTCCTGATCCCATGTGTTGATATCCTTTACACACTGATGTCACTTGATGCAGAACAGCCTAAGGAATCGAAGGTCACGGGCTTAGCTGCTTACGTGCAGTGATTTCTCCAGATTCTCTGAACCCTTTGATGGTATTACAGACCTTAGATGGGGAAATCCCTAGATTCCTTGCAATAGCTGGTTGAGAAAGGTTTTTCTTAAACTGTTCAACAATTTGCTCACGCATTTGTTGACAAAGTGGTGACCCTCACCCCATCCTTGTTTGTGAATGACTGAGCATTTCATGGAATCTACTTTTATACCCAATCATGGCACCCACCTTTTCCCAATTTGCCTGCTCACCTATGGGATGTTCCAAATAAGTGTTTGATGAGCATTCCTCAACTTTATCAGTATTTATTGCCACCTTTCCCAACTTCTTTGTCACGTGTTGCTGGCATCAAATTCTAAAGTTAATGATTATTTGCACAAAAAAAATTGTTTATCAGTTTGAACATCAAATATGTTGTCTTTGTAGCATATTCAACTGAATATGGGTTGAAAATGATTTGGAAATCATTGTATTCCGTTTATATTTACATCTAACACAATTTCCCAACTCATATGGAAACAGGGTTTGTATTATATTATATTTTATATAATATATACAATATATAACAAATCCCAATTACCATGTACAATATTAGAGTATATGTAACAGCTGCAAAAAAAAGGGGGGGGGCAGCATAAAATAGAGAGTAGATTCAGCAGAAAATATACATTATAAACAAAGAGAGGTAGCTAACATAGAAGCGGTCAGGATTATACAGCTGGATGGAGTGCGGAATGAAGGAGTTCTTGAATCGAACACTGTGGGAACGAAGCTGAAGGAGCCTGTTGGAGTATGAGCTCCACTGTCCCTCAATTGTCTGGTGGAGTGGGTGGGCAGGATTGTCCATGATGGCTAGCAGTTTGTCCAGTGTCCTCCTGTCCCTCACTGACACAAACGCCTCCAACTGCGTGCCAATAGTTTGGCCGGCTTTCCGGATCAGTTTGTCAATCCGGTTTAAGTCCCTTGTGCTGCTCTCCCAACAAACCACTGCAAAGTACGGGGCACTGGCCACAACAGACTGAAAACAGATTCCCAACAGCTTGCTGCACACATTAAAGGACTAAGCTTCCTCAGGAAAAAGAGTCTGCTCATGCCTTTCTTGTATACAGCTTTGCTGTTGTCCTTCCAGTCCAGTCTGCTGTTCAAGTGGACTCCCAGGTACTTGTACTGCCCCACTACTGCCACCATAATTTTCAGCAGACTGCATTGCAAAATGTATAAACCCCCGCCCCCCTTCCTCTCACACGAGATCCACCCAAGAATAGAGCCTCATGAACCCCTTCCCTCCTGTACTGTACATGCAGAATATATGCTGATTACCACAACGCCCACAAAACAGGGAAGAGAAGATGCAAATATCATCATTTAACGCTCGCAATGTGATTCATTAAGCATGGAACTGTTTTGAGGACGCTGTTTTGCATCTTTATTAAAATGTTCCTGCAAACTGGCAGCCACATGGAGGAGGCGAATCCGTGCAATACGACAGACGATGGAGAGAGAGAATCGTCCGTGCTCATGTCGACAATCAACATATTTCTGTCAGATAAATAAATATTGTATTATTATATTAGACAGCAATTGCATCTACTGAATGACTGAAGGGCTTGTTAAGGGTATTCTTTTTTTTTTTAATGTATTGGTGACACATATCTCCTATATGAAAAAAACATGATATGTATTTTATTGCATCTGAATCATTCCAGCACATGCCAGCCTCTCCCAGAGCACACCTTTGGCGATAAAAAGTGGGGTCCATTGTAGGTCACATTGCAGGACAACTTCTAAAATGCTCAGAAAAAGTGGCACGTATTATAGTTGTCTGCTTCATGTTTAAAAACAGCAAAACGCCATAGGTTGATAACATGAACATGCAGTAAATGAGTATCTCCATGGTGACAGCTGCATAGTATACGCAAAAACCTAATTTAATTAAGGCAGTCTGCACCACTTTTGCACTTGTTATCAATTGTACATGCAGTCTTAAAAGATCACCCACAACACGCCCTAAGTATTTTCAAAAACAACAAAGTTGCACCAATACTATACCTGACAGTCAAAATATAGTCATGATCAAGTGGACATATGATTAACCACAATATCCTCAAAGCACAAAATCAGTATTCCGGAATGTCAAAAATGATGTCACTCATAGTTTTATACCTGCAAGGGTCTCCTAAAATACAAATAATGTGCGTATATTACTCCCCTGCTCTGCACATTTGCATATCTGATGGCTATCTTGTTTGTGAGGAAGTTTTTTCTTCACTTACCATAGCTGACCAATGGGTGGCAGTGAATTCCAATTGCGTCCACTGTAGTGACTAGTGTCCATGAAAGAGTTAAACATGTCTATCTGAATTGTTTGATTAACAACAAATGCAAGACCTTGTTTTTCCACTGCAGCCTTGCAAGTGCAGTTCTATCTGCTTGGTATGCTTGGTCAATGTCAAGCAATTATGTTGATTCGAGTTGTTAGATAGCTAAAATTTCAGTTATAATTATTCATAGTGAATCAGTGAATCAATTCCAAACTCTCCTTTTTTCCATTTTCAGCAAATCTCTGGTAACTGCAACACTACCATCCTGCACACAACAGAGGGTTACTCCTACCTGTACAGTTATGACTGTACACTTGTGCCAGGTAATGTAAACATACAGACAGATGAGTTATTTATATTCATTTGAATTTTCATTCAATTTCATATTCAAGATTTTAATTTTATTCTGCATATTATCATCTTCCAATGATGCTTTATGACTGAATAAGCTAAATATTCTAAGATTGTTCTTCATTTGTAGTAAAGGATCAACATACATTTTCCTGCAGCTGCCCTAAGGCAATGCATACTTCAAAGTTCAAATATAATGTACATCTGTATGCTTGCTTCACTGCATGTTCCAATTATTTAAGTTTGTATATTGTTAAAGTTAGCAGCTTCACTTTATCGCATATTTTTTATTTATCATATTAAATTTTATATTAAATATTGATTTAATATAAAGCATGTTTTATGTATTATTGGCCTAAATTAAGCATTTTCAAGCATAAGAATGGCTAAATTAACCAAATAATATCAATACTACTGTGATGATCTCACATGACAGTAGAATTTATATTTTATATTGATTTCCTATCCAGTGATCTTTTTTTTTTATCCCACATCCTGTTTGATTTCATTGAACTGGTCCAAGCGCTGGCTCCCTCACCTGTTCCTGTTTGCCACTGAGGACACACCTGTCCTTGCTTGCCAATTAGGATGCTTCTCATGCCATGCTTCATTTGCTTTGGTTTTTTTCTTTGTGCTGTTTGTGCACTTCCCAGCTGCACATCGTAGTTTTTTGTGATACCTGCATTTTCCATAATAAAAAGGGCTTTTTTTATGCACTTGCCTGATGTCTCTGCATCCCAGGGTCCAGACATACTCCAGAGCGTAGCAACTACAGTATTATTGACCACGAGAATAGAACAATCAGAGCGCGTTGTTCTGTACCGTGGCCACTGATTGGCTCAGCCTCAGGCTGCATTACTATATTGCAGGGGTCTTCAACGTTTTCTAGGGCAAGGACCCCCAAAATGACAGAAAGTTGAAGCAGGGACCAGCTACTTATATATCCTGTATAAAATTGCAATTGTGTTTCAAATTAAACTCTTTCTTATATATCTTATTATTTTCCAATAATAAGATATTCAAATAATACAGGATAACACCGCTAACAGCTCGCTGGCAACTAACGCATTAATCACTACCTGGCAACTGCCGCACTAATTGTTAGTTGGCAGTTTGCGCTACTAATCATTAGCTGACAACTTGCACACTAATAGATAACATAATGAATATAATAATATAGTTATTCATCCATGTTTTTATTTTGAACCTGGAAGGTACAGCAAGTATGGTGGCCATGCCACTGACATTTTACCACTGTGTTACATGGCCTTTTCTTTTAACAACACTCAGTAAACGTTTGGGAACTGAGGAGACCAATTTTTGAAGCTTTTCAGGTGGAATTCTTTCCCATTCTTGCCCGATGTACAGCTTAAGTTGTTCAACAGTCCGGAGGTCTCCATTGTGGTATTTTAGGCTTCATAATGCGCCACACATTTTCAATGGGAGACAGGTCTGGACTACAGGTAGGCCAGTCTAGTACCCGCACTCTTTTATTATGAAGCCATGTTGATGTAACACGTAGCTTGGCATTGTCTTGCTGAAATAAGCAGGGGCGTCCATGATAACGTTGCTTGGAGGGCAACATATGTTGCTCCAAAACCTGTATGTACCTTTCAACATTAATGGTGCCTTCACAGATATGTAAGTTACCCATGTCTTGGGCACTAATACACCCCCATACCATTACAGATGCTGGCTTTTCAACTTTGCGCCAAAGACAGTCCGGATGGTTCTTTTCCTCTTTGGTCCTGAGGACACCACGTCCACAGTTTCAAAAAACAATTTGAAATGTGGACTCGTCAGACCACAGAACACTTTTCCACTTTGTATCAGTCCATCTTGGCTTTGCATAGTAGAGTTTTAACTTGCACTTACAGATGTAACGACCAACTGTAGTTACTGACAGTGGTTTTCTGAAGTGTTCCTGAGCCCATGTGGTGATATCCTTTACACACTGATGTCGCTTTTTGATGCAGCACCGCCTGAGGGATCGAAGGTCGCGGGTCTTGCCGCTTACGTGCAGTGTTTTCACCAGATTTTTTTTTAACCTTTTGATGATATTACGGACCGTAGATGGTGAAATGCCTAAATTCCTTGCAATAGCTCGTTGAGAAATGTTATTCTTAAACTGTTGGACAGTTTGCTCAGGCATTGGATCACAAAGTGGTGACCCTCGCCTCATCCTTGTTTGTGAATGACTGAGCATTTCATGGAAGCTGCTTTTATACCCAATCATGGCACCCACCTGTTCCCAATTAGCCTGTTCACCTGTGGGATGTTGCAAATAAGCGTTTGATGAGCATTCCTCAACTTTTTTACCACTTGTGCCAGCTTTTTTGAAACATGTTGCAGGCATCAAATTCGAAATGAGCTAATATTTGCAAACATGAACAAAGTTTACCAGTTGGAATGTTGAGTATCTTGTCTTTGCAATCTATTTAATTGAATATAGGTTGAAAAGGATCTGCAAATCATTGTATTCTGTTTATATTTACCATTCACACAACGTGCCAACTTCACTGGTTTTGTATATTAGAATAAATGGACAAAAAGAATGAGTAATGGTAACTATGTGAATGTTACTCCATTTCTAGACGGCTTTCATAATGTTAAAACACGTATTTAAAAGGTCGTAAACAAGATTTTATGCTCTAACATTGAAAATACTATAAACTATAGCTTTAATTTCAATTCAAACTTAATTATATGCTTTATTTGGTTACATATTTTTCATGCAGACCCCGCACAGAAGCTGCAACAGACTTGTCCAACCTGCCCGGTCCTTCTTCCTGTTGACAGCCCGCTAGCTGTGACTGCTGCTCAGGTCACTCTGGCATCCTATAAGAGGCAGTCCGCTCTGGGTGCAGGGCTCGGGGTGAAGCGGATCACCCGAGCCGCAGAGCAAGTACGACTATTTATGCATTTATTAACTTCTAATGAAACTGAGCTGTGTGGTAGATTATATTACATGGCAATTATCTCAGTGTTTTGTCCGCCTTGCAATTATTGAGTACAGTCCCATGGGCGGACTGCAGGAAAGTGTGCTTATGCTAGTTCTTTGTGTATATTTTTGCTTGCGTCTCACAGTATTTGTTGTATGTTTCAGACTTTGCCAGTGAAAGCCAGATTTGTGGAATATACGGTCGAAGAGTGTCCAGAGGGAGTGACGGAGAGGAACACCTGTCAGCGGTTAACATCTGCTTCAGACACTGAGGTCTGCAGAAAACACTCTCAGGGGTCAACAAATAATGAGTACCTTGAGTATCATCGTTTCAATGATTTTCTTTAGATATTCTGTTTTAAAACATAAACATTTTGCCTACAATATCACAGGATCGTGCTTAATTGTGTATCTACCATGTTTCCTCAGTGTGTTTCACTCAAATGGTGTCTGGCACTTTGAAAACACACAAACATAAAACAATCTGATAGAAGATCAAAACGTATAAGAATAAGATAAGCGGGTATCATTGTAATACAATATAAAATAAACTGCATTATGTATACATTTCTGATAATGCATAATAACATATGCACTGTTTGTATATGTTCATGTAACAGATGCCAGCTAATGCGGCTGTGCTGTAGTACATCTTTTAAACCTCACTTTCCGACACCTTGGACTAGACTTTAGCTGTGGCTAATGAGCTAAGCCTCATGTACTGTACTTTACGCTTAATCAGTGGGGATCTGGGGATCTGGTTTTGAGCCCGTGCCTCTGCAGGTTTGGACTGTGCACGTGGGCACTGTTACGCTGGTGCCGTGACCCGGATGAGAGAGTGGACAGGTTTAGAGGGGTGATTGTGATTGTGATGGATGCAAGCTCGTCCATAGCTGTGCTGTACAGTGGACCCTCAATTTATGAACTTAAGTGGTTCTTGAACAGGGTTTGGACATTTTAAAAGTATATTGAAGCAAATTACCCCAAAAGAAACAATGTAAACATGAATAATGGTTTTCCAGCTTCGACAAAAGTTCATATTTTGGTAAAAGTTAGCACACTTTCAATACAATATAAGGGGTTATATAACAGGGGTCCACAAACTTTTTGACTCGGGGGCTGCGTTGGGTTAAAAAAATTTGGCCGGGGGCCGGGCTGTATATATGTGGTGGTCTTTTCCTCTGCGTTGTGTGGCTTTAATGGAATACGACCGACACCATGGATTGCTCAACTGCACTTTACTGATAATACACAACATACAATTGTCGTCAGTAACTTTTTGCCATCGTCAAGTCCCTCTCCTGTTATCGTGGACAAAAGGCGTGTACAACAGTGAAATAAACATACCTGATAATACACAACATACAATTGTCGTCAGTAACTTTTTGCCATCGTCAAGTCCCTCTCCTGTTATCGTGGACAAAAGGCGTGTACAACAGTGAAATAAACATACCTGATAATACACAACATACAATTGTCGTCAGTAACTTTTTGCCATCGTCAAGTCCCTACACAAATATAATACAGAAAAAGATAGTGAACTTAAATTCTTAACATGACAATACAATTTCTGTCGTTGCATGCACGCCTACCTCTCCCGTTATCGTGGACAAAAGGGAAGTTGGAAGGCGTGTCCAACGCATATAAAAAGACAGGTGTCACAGTAATTATTGCAGTAGGAGGGACAATGAGACAATGGTTCCACATTGACAAAACATCGTGTGTATATATGTGTGTGTGTATATATATATATATATATATATATATATATATATATATATATATATATATATATATGTATGTACGTATGTATGTATGTATGTATGTATATGTATATTCCGAGCGTGATGATGTCACGTTATCGATGGGAAAATGCATTTTTAGATAGGATTTGCCTGAGCGGCTAGGAGACACCGAGAGTAACAAGCGGTTGAAAATTGATTAGAAAGGACAGATTTTAAAAAAGAATTAAAAAAAAAAAAAAAAAGTATTTTTTTATTTTTTTACTTGGATCTTCCCGCGGGCCGGATTTTGGACGCTGGAGGCCGAATCCGGCCCGCGGGCCGTAGTTTGGGAACCACTGGGCTATACAGTATTGTATATCAAACAAACATAACAAGGGGGTAATGGATCATCTTTAGATTTATTACTAAAATCAAGACAACAACAATCGCCTGGACTGTCCTCATTTTCACCCACCCTGCCGACACGCACACACACTGTCACTAGCCCAGTGGCACACTCACAATTTGAAATCACAAAACTCCTCTACCTAAAGAGCCAAGTCGCTACAATGATTTGAATAGAAAATAAAATCCACTGTTTCTTGTCGGTTTATCTTCTTGGCGTGCAGCAAGAGTGGACAGGGGGCAATGTTGCCAAGACTGTGGCTACTTCCTGAATGTTTCAAACCACACATCCCTTGTCCATTGCTTTTTTTAGACTCTTATTAAGCTACTAAAACTAGAAAAAAGCTGTAAAAGTCTAAAAAAACACTAAAAAACTAGCTTAAAGAAAAGTAACACAGTTGCTAATGTCAACACTGCTTTGCTGACTGAATAAGCACTGGATATCGATCAGCTCGCCCACAATGGCTATGCTGCCGGGCACAAAATGGCACAAAATGGGTGGGTGAAACGTTCGTACACTGAGACCATCAGCGCATATTTTTATTCGCCTTGTGGTCCGCATATCGAAAACTTTGCACAATGAGGTGTTGGAGGTTGCACTGTAGTACTGTATGTTGTGTAACCGTTACCTGCAGTACTTAGGCCTTGAGAACCGCGCAGGACAATGACCTGACAGCTCAGGGCTTTTAGCTCATTGCATAGCGCTTCTGCACTTAGATCCCGGATGTGCGCAGGGCAGGACTACACAGCATTTGATTTATTATTTATTAATTTGGAGATTTTTTAACAATAACATTATACATTTATAGGAATAAAACATGACTGGTATCCTCTGCAACTGAGTAAACAAACTTACATGGCCAATAATGTACTGAATATTGCCCAAAAAACTATTAAAATGGAATCTGACAAGCAGTCTGATGTTGTTTAAGTGTTTACCAGCCAATATTCTACAGCAATTAATTCCGTCTGTCATGTCCTCCCTCTAGACTGCAGGCTTTTGTACAGGTTCTGTGCATGGTGACCTGCATGATCATCCGGACGTTCAAGTGTCCTGTGAGATGTTCAAAATACAGGTAAGAAGCACATTTTTACCTATACCAGGGGTCGGCAACCCATAATGTTGAAAGAGCCCTATTGGACCAAAAATACAAAAAACAAATCTGTTTGGAGCCGCAAAAAATGAAACGCTGTATACAAGTGTTATAATGAAGGCAACACATGACGTGAAGTGTCCATGAAGTGTCTATATTAGTTATAATAGCCTACTATGAAAATAATTACTGTATGTGTCGCAAGCTGAAGCAAATCTTCGTTGACAAAAATGTTGAAATTTAATATTTATTCTACACATTTCTACAACATTGGAAAACATTAGTAAATCAGAGGCTACTCAGAAGGTGAGATAACTCCTGGAAATTACTGGCTTTTAATGGCCAACGGTATAGATGTGTGTGTCCAAGTTGAAGGAAACGACAGGCTGTCTTCTTAACAACATGGCACACAAACAACTATCTGAAATGCAGCCAATATTACATACAGATAATGTGTCTTGAGACATGCTAAACTAAATCATATTCAAAGAAGATACAAGTAAAGGATATTAAATGAGCTCAAATATACCAACAAATGAGGCATAATGAAGCAATATGTACATACAGCTAGCCTAAGTAGCATGTTAGTATTGATTAGCTTGCAATAACATTAACAAAGCTCACGTTTGTGCATTCATGCACAGCATAAAACGTTTGGTGGACAAAATGAGACAAAGAAGGAGTGGAAGATTTTACATGTACACAAACTGTTGCGTCACAGTCCACACTATGGTGCAGGGGTCACCAACGCGGTGCCCGCGGGCACCAGGTAGCCCGTAAGGACCAGATGAGTAGCCCGCTGGCCTGTTCTAAAAATAGCTCAAATAGCAGCACTTACCAGTGAGCTGCCTCTATTTTTTAAATTGTATTTATTTACTAGCAAGCTGGTCTCGCTTTGCTCTACATTTTTAATTCTAAGAGAGGCAAAACTCAAATAGAATTTGAAAATCCAAGAAAATATTTTAAAGACTTGGTCTTCACTTGTTTAAATAAATTCATTCATTTTTTTACTTTGCTTCTTATAACTTTCAGAAAGACAATTTTAGAGAAAAAATACAACCTTAAAAATTATTTTAGGATTTTTAAACACTGTAACACATATACCTTTTTACCTTTTAAATTCCTTCCTCTTCTTTCCTGACAATTTAAATCAATGTTCAAGTATTTTTTTATTTTTTTTTATTGTAAAGAATAATAAATACATTTTAATTTAATTCTTCAATTTAGCTTCTGTTTTTTCGACGAAGAATATTTGTGAAATACTTCTTCCAACTTATTATGATTAAAATTCAAAAAAAATATTCTGGCAAATCTAGAAAATCTGTAGAATCAAATTTAAATCTTATTTCAAAGTATTTTGAATTTCTTTTAAAATTTTTGTTCTGGAAAATCTAGAAGAAATAATGATTTGTTAGAAATATAGCTTGGTCCAATTTGTTATATATTCTAACAAAGTGCAGATTGGATTTTAACCTATTTAAAACATGTCATCAAAATTCTAAAATTAATCTTAATCAGGAAAAATTACTAATGATGTTCCATAAATTCTTTTTTAAATTTTTTCAAAAAGATTCAAATTAGCTAGTTTTTCTCTTCTTTTTTTCGGTTGAATTTTGAATTTTAACGAGTCGAAATTGAAGATAAACTATGTTTCAAAATTTAATTGTCATTTTTTTTCGTGTTTTCTCCTCTTTTAAACCGTTCAATTAAGTGTAAATATAATTAATTATTAATAATAACATAGAGTTAAAGGTAAATTGAGCAAATTGGCTATTTCTAGCAATTTATTTAAGTGTGTATCAACCTGGTAGCCCTTCGCATTAATCACTACCCAAGAAGTAGCTCTTGGTTTCAAAAAGGTTGGTGACCCCTGCTATGGTGAGTTCAAGAACCGCCGAAATTAGAAGGACAAAACGATGTTCACCAAATACTCACATCATGGCCCCATTCCTAGGCAAATCTCGCATGAGAGGAAGAGGGGGGGTTAATCATTTTGTAATGCAGTCTGCTAAAAATGTTGGAAAGCGCCACTCTACATAGCAACTGTCGCTGTGGTTAAAGTTGGAATTGCCACAAAACATATTTTAAGATATTCACCCTGCTTTGTCCCGTTTCTTGTGCCGGGTAAATCGTGACGAGTGGGGCCATATGAATCCCCTTCCTACTGTATGTTTAACAATTACACTCATTAAAGGCCATGAGTAATCCAAGCGTGTTTGCTAAGTGAAATCATAATCCCAATCATAATCCCCCCTAGAGGTTGTCTCCTGTAGCTGCATATGCATATTTCAGTGCAAAATACAGTAATTACCTTTAAAGAAAAGCGACCTTCTTGCATTAGAAGGGTGTGGTTGAAGCAATCATGGCACTGTATGCTAATAATTGAGAATTATAAACATTCCTTACAGTATGAGCAGACATGATGGCAAGCAGCACATTGAATACCACAGACTCCTTCACGAATTTTGCAAGCTGATAACATGCACAGCAGTGGCGTGCGGTGAGGTTAATGTCTGGTGAGGCACGACTGCATCATCACAGTCAGATTTACAAACATATGAACCTGCAGTGCAGGTGTACCTAATGTTGTGTCCCTGCGGTCGTTCGCGGCTCCTGCAGCGCGAGCATTGTTGTTTTTGCACTTTTTGGCTTCTTGTTAAGTGACTTTTTTTGGGTGGATTCGGTCTTGCACGTGGAGGGTTTGGGTGTGGGCTTTGGTTGGTGTGGCTGCGGCGCTCCCGTCGGGCGGTGCATTCTGCGGCGGAGGTGCTTGGCACCAGGAGGCGGGGTTATGATACGAGCCTCACACAGTGTGTCTCTGCAGCAGATTTATGAGCGCTCAGCACTAAAAATACATTACACACATACAGTCGTTGACAAAATACACTGTACATTATATACCTCAGCTAACTAAACTATGGAAATGTATAATATAATTCATATAGCAATACGGTCTCACTGCACAGCAGGCCAACAGTTAGCCGAGTCGCAATCCATGGTGAGGCACAAGTGCCTCAACTCGCTGCTGATCACCGCACCGTCTCTTCTCAGTATTTGAACGGCAAATGTGAAAATAAAAATAAAAATAATCTAAAACTGGTGAAGTTAAATGGAAAATAACTTTGGTATAATCACTGGATACATATAACAATTTAATTATTTTTTTTTCTTTTTTTTCTTTTTTTCTTTCCATGATGGCAAGTGAGGCCCCGCCTCCCCTGCCTCTAGTGACTGCACGCTACTGATGCACAGGATATTTCAAATCAAAAGTTGAGAAACAAAAGTAGAAACATTTCACTTTATTTATACATATACATACATCGGCAAGTTGCAACACAAAGTGTTTTACACCAAAAAAAAGAAAGAAAACACACACATGCACACACTGAGAATTGAGGGAATATGCCACCTTTGAGGCATCTACATTGGAGAATAACAAATTAACATAATCTAAAAAATAATATAAAATACATTTATATATATATATATATATATATATATATATATATATATATATATATATATATATATATATATATATATATATATATATATATATATATATATATATATATATATACACTACCGTTCAAAAGTTTGGGGTCACATTGAAATATCCTTATTTTTGAAGGAAAAGCACTGTACTTTTCAATGAAGATAACTTTAAACTAGTCTTAACTTTAAAGAAATACACTCTATACATTGCTAATGTGGTAAATGACTATTCTAGCTGCAAATGTCTGGTTTTTGGTGCAATATCTACATAGGTGTATAGAAGCCCATTTCCAGCAACTATCACTCCAGTGTTCTAATGGTACAATGTGTTTTCTCATTGGCTCAGAAGGCTAATTGATGATTAGAAAACCCTTGAGCAATCATGTTCACACATCTGAAAACAGATTTAGCTCGTTACAGAAGCTACAAAACTGACCTTCCTTTGAGCAGATTGAGTTTCTGGAACATCACATTTGTGGGGTCAATTAAACGCTCAAAATGGCATTTAATTAAGAAAGAATGCCCAAGTCCTGCTTGGTAAATATTTATTGATCCCAACATAGTACTAATTGAATGTAATAAATACAACTTCATTCAACAATTAATTTAGTCTAAAAACATAGAATGTGCTTTTTATTTTTTTTACTTTTATTAAATCCACGACGTATTAAAGTAAAGTTTAGCACCCACTCTGTAATGCATATTGGTTTTAAATTCGTCACCTAGTGTATTTTGAAATGTTGTATAGTGCTACATCATACTGTGCAATGTACTTTCAGTTAATTTCTCTATCTATTTAATGCTATATTGCAATGAAATATGACCACTGAAAATGAGTTTGTAAATCTAAATTTGATTTGTTCCTTCTCAGAATGGGGATGTCCCACGGCCAGTGGAGCCACAAGGTCATGACCTTCCCTCAAAGCCTGATATCCCAACACTGCCTCCATTCGATTACCCGGAAAAAGATCAGCAGCCCACTCCTTCTGACCCCACACAACATCCTGATACTGAACCAGCACCACTTGACCCCACGCAGATTCTCCCCGGTCCCTTGGACCCTTCACTTAGTCCACCGATTACCTCCTCCTCGTCTTCTAGTGAGTCTGAAGAAGGTTTTTTCAATCGCCGGCCCTCATCCACCGGACTTTTCGATTCGTCTTCTGAAGAGATAGGAGGCCCTCTGGCACTGCGTCCGCCCTTTGACTTTCACTATAAGAAGCATGACCGCAAAAAACGGCAGGCCTTGGCGGAACTCTCACCGTCCCGCAAACCAACATTCCTGTCTGATTTCCCAAGTGGGCCGTCGCCTTTCCGCTCCTGCCCTGGCCCTGCTCGATACACTACAGTTTAAAGGGCCAGTGCTGGTGATAATGCCATGGACAAATAACCTTACTATATACAGCAGTGCTCACAACACTATTTGAAACCTACATCAAATATATGGAGAATTTGACAGCATATAAAACCTTGAGCAATTAAAGCTTGGATTTGAAGCTAACATTTTTCAGCTGTGCTTCTTTAGTATTATTGTTTGCATTTAATATATTTTAAACTTTAATTTTAAGCATCCGACAAAGTAATGTTTAAGTTTCACTTTTTGTATCTCATAGCGCAGTAGTTCTCAAACTTTTTCAACAAGTACCACCTCAGAAAACACTTGGCTCTTCAAGTACCAATATAATGACCAACATTAAAACACAGTAGCACAGTAGGCCTAAATATTCTTGAAGAACAAGGCAGAGGTTTTAGTTAACAAACATATTTAATATTTTGGCCACTGTAACATTACACAAAGTTTGAACAGTAACACTGTGCTTGAATATTTAAATTAAGCGATTCTCTGGTGTACCATGTGATGGGGAGAGGCTTAACCCCCAGTAGATGCACTAATAATATCAATATAACAATGATGTGTTATTATAATTATTATTATTATTTACAGATAATAATATGACAGGAATCAGCTAATCTCTACTTTACACTTTAAAGTAAAGGGAAACTTCATATATCAATAATGATAATTTTTGACTCATGATCGTTTTCGACAGCTCCTCCCTCCCATCACACTTTTCCATGGTAGTACACATGTGCAGACTTGATGCCAGAGAGCATCCAAAAACAAACCTGTTGGCATGGTTTATGAGAAGTGTTTATAAAGATGAAGCGGAGCTACCCAAGTGGAGTGGAGAAGAGGAGAAGGCGAAAAAGAAAAATGTTTTATTAAATCTTCCCAAGGCAATCAAATGCAGTGGTGTGCCGTCAGGGCCAGCAAGGCCTTCTCTGCTGGCCTAACATAACCATCCATCCATCCATCCATTTTCTACCGCTTATTCCCTTCAGGGTCGCGGGGGCGCTGGAGCCTATCTCAGCTACAATCGGGCGGAAGGCGGTGTACACCCTGGATAAGTCGCCACCTCATCGCAGGGCCAACACAGATAGACAGACAACATTCACACTCACATTCACACACTAGGGCCAATTTAGTGTTGCCAATCAACCTATCCCCAGGTGCATGTCTTTGGAGGTGGGAGGAAGCCGGAGTACCCGGAGGGAACCCACGCAGTCACGGGGAGAACATGCAAACTCCACACAGAAAGATCCCAAGCCCGGGATTGAACTCACGACTACTCAGGACCTTCGTATTGTGAGGCAGACGCACTAACCCCTCTGCCACCGTGCTGCCCGGCCTAACATAACCAGAAAAGTATTTTTTTATTTACTTTCCCTAAATATCTACAAGTATTCATATTCTCTTCATGTCATATTATGCTCCTTCCAGTGCTGTTGTTTTTAATTTATTGAGTTTTTATCCAATCAAAATTTAGCTAGCTTATGTTGCCATGCTGTACGAAATCTGCCAGAGGCCTTCAGATTCAGCAATGCTGGCATCTGTGCGCTGTAAGTGAATGGAGACATACAGTGATAGACAGTTGCGATAGCCAATCAGATCACGCGTTGTTGACAGTAATAAATGATAAATGGGTTATACTTGTATAGCGCTTTTCTACCTTCAAGGTACTCAAAGCGCTTTGACAGTATTTCCACATTCACACACACATTCACACACTGATGGAGGGAGCTGCCATGCAAGGCGCTAACCAGCAGCCATCAGAGGCAAAGGGTGAAGTGTCTTGCCCAAGGACACAACGGACGTGACTAGGAAGGTAGAAGGTGGGAATTGAACCCCAGTAACCAGCAACACTCCGATTGCTGGCACAGCCACTCTACCAACTTCGCCACGCCGTCCCGACAGTAAGGCCTTCTAGATGGCCTAGGGCAGATATATAGTGATGTTAGGAGCCAGGTAACATAAGAACTCCATTACCCAGCATGCCACAGTAGGTTGTTGAATGTAGACATGCCGGCAGCGGGATGTTTTTGATGAGCACGCTGTGGAGTAAACTTGAAGAACTCAGCTAAGACGCCTCATCTGCATCTTTTGTGATTAGACAAGACAACACATATATTTGCAAGGATATTTCAAGAGAAACTACATCTTGTGAGACCATGTCGGCCAACCCCGGAAGCTAGCTCAGCTGATGATGAAATGTGAGTTCAGATATTTTATTTCTTAATTT
Source organism: Entelurus aequoreus (assembly GCF_033978785.1). NCBI lineage: Eukaryota > Metazoa > Chordata > Actinopteri > Syngnathiformes > Syngnathidae > Entelurus > Entelurus aequoreus. Next base: position 26,818,756 of record NC_084749.1, read on the forward strand.
TTTCATGTTTAAAATGTTTTTTGCAATTTTAATGTTGACAGTACCACATAAGATATGTTTTAATTACTGATGCGGGTTTATTGATTTGTAAATGTGCCAAAAAATAACCCGTTTTGTACAATGCCCAGTAGTGCGTAAATGTGTTTCTGTAAAGAATTTCTCCACCAATGGTCATGTGGGGACATAAATTATGGTATTTTGAGAGGTAATCATTGAAGTCGGACATCACTGAAGGCCTAGGGGGGAAACGCACGGCCCTCCACTGCTCAAATGTAGTGCTCGCTCCACTAAACTCGAGAGACACTTTTTAAAGTCAACAGTCTAATGTAGTTCAAACACGGCCACTGTCAAGAGCTCTCTTTTTCCCACCAGTCACACACTTACGGCCTTCACAAAAATTGCGCTACATGTCACAATTTGTTGAATTACGCTTACAAAATAATGATCTCCGAAAAATGGGTCACACTTTATTCAATGCTGATTAATGTTCCTAACTTCCTATCAATTACAGAAAAAAGTGTTGAGATCAGTGATACTCATTGTGCGGCTCTCCAAGCTGTGCAGCTTTAATATAATATCATAAAAACTTACTTGACTAAACCTAAAATGTTGCAAATTTCCAGTTTCTTGTAGAGTCCCATAATTGGTGTCATCATTTGCTGTTATTTTGGATGATTTTCCTAATTTGTTTACCTATTCGTTTTTTGAAAAGTACATTCATTTGAATGCATATGTGAAGTGAAGTGAATTATATTTATATAGCGCTTTTCTCTAGTGACTCAAAGCGCTTTACATAGTGAAACCCAATATCTAAGTTTCATTTAAACCAGTGTGGGTGGCACTGGGAGCAGGTGGGTAAAGTGTCTTGCCCAAGGACACAACGGCAGTAACTAGGATTGCGGAAGTAGGAATCGAACCTGGAACCCTCAAGTTGCTGGCACGGCCACTCTACCAACCGAGCTATGTAATTGAAAGCAAAACAAACATGGCATTCAGATGTATGATAATTCCCATGACGACACGATTATTTCCCCTTCTGTGTGATCAATAATTAAAATGATCAGGAGGATTCATATCGGGGTAAAAAACAACAACAACAACAACAATAAAGAAAATAGAAACAATACAATAAACAGAGTAAAAAAAACAATATTAGGATACCAATAACAAAACCCTCCACAATATTCAATATCTGACAAACAGGCAGATAGTTTGACCCTGTAATACATGACTAATGTAATGACTATTAAACACAAACAGAATGCGACCCCGACAGGGACAAGCGGTAAAAAAAAATGGATGGATGGTTGGAGGTCCATCATAATGGTGATAGTGTGCATTGTTTTACAACGTGCCTCTTTACAGCCAGCTGGGGGCACTGTTCACTGTTTCTCCAAAAGTAATTACAAACTAAAATCTGTGGTCATTATTTTTAATGTTAAACTGTAGCAGAGGCTCCCGAGCAACAGAATATGTACGGTGCATTTTCTCAAAATATAATAATTTTAAGCTTGTGATACGATTGTTGTAATTTCCTACCTGGCAACGCCGATGGCATTCCATTCTATTGTGGGGCGCTTCAAGCAAGCTCGTTACCTTTTGCTGCAGGGGGCGACAGAGGTCTACACGTGTCTTTTATAATAAGGTCGCTCTCATGGCAACAATGATTTGTTTCGAAGACCTAAGAAAAGAACACAGAAAAATGTTAGGCCGGGGTATCACCTATAACGTGTTACCAAATTGTGACCTGTTGTTTACAGCATTGCGTTATGATCTTGTATAGTTATGACATTTCCGATTGTCCTTGAACGCATCAATGGGGTTTCTAAATTCGAAGCAGATTTTTGGGGGAGGGAGGAGTGTCTTTCCCAACTTCTGCTTTGCCAACAAACGGAATCGTCACCCTCCTTGATGGACGGACAAGTACTGCTGTAAACACCCGGTGATAGAATAGGACTTACCACTTTTCAAGGATCACAGCAAGGTAAATATATTTTTGATCAGGTTTATAGCGTCTTCGCGCATTTCAGTGTGAAGTAATTTAGCTAATTAGCAATGTGTTACATTTAAAGTTGAAATGACTCGCTGACGTGCTGCTAGTTGACTCTTCAGAAACACGATGTTGCTTTTTTTTTTAAAAAGTTAACTTTAAAATGTTCTTTTTAATCATTATGTATTTTATTTGTCGAACAGGACACATGTGATGACATTCATCCTAGTATGACTAATTTTCAGTTTTAGATGACGTAATTTTTCAGACACTCGTCATAAACAAGTCATGCTTTACTCAGAACACTAAGGACAAACTGTCTCTTCTTGATCTCGCTTTAAAAAAATAAAATAAAGAGTATTGTGAGTTATATGTAGAGCAATAGTTCTCAAAACTTACTACCTCAGAAAACACTTGGCTCTCCAAGTACCACCATAATGACCAACATTAAATTACAGTTGCGTTGTAGACCTAAGTATTCATTAAAACAAGGTTGTATTCAACACGTATATTTAATATTTTGGGCCACTGTAGCATTACACCCAGTTTGAACAGTAACACAGTGTTTGACTATAGGAAAATAAAACTACTTAAATATTGACTCAAATAAAATTAATTGCGCACAATCAAGTGATTTTTCTGAGAATCACTGATCTAGATAGAGATTTTAGAGTTGGAAGTAAAAATAATATATATTGATATTTGACCTATTTTAAACACTTTTATGAGTGGGGGTCTTTTGGATCCCCATATCTTTAGTCTGTTTTTTTAAACTGTCCTTGTTGTCATGAATTTAAAAGCAACATTCTTTTTTATGACTTGTTTGCCTATTTAAGGCTCCAATTACTTCACATCAAATATTCCACTTTGAATATTTTTTTGGTGAAAATATTGCATATTTTGTGTTGTTGCCATAAAAAACAGGACTTTCAATCAATCAATCAATCAATGTTTATTTATATAGCCCTAAATCTTTCATTGACAAAGGGGAATAAAACATACCAAACAAAACTACATGTCAAAAGATACATCTAAAGTTGATCTCTGGATATTTTAGCATTGGGAGTAAAAAAAAAAAAAAGAAGTATATCTGATTTAACACTTTAATGACTGAGACCCCTTTGGGTCCCCGGAACCTTAATCGTTCACCAAAATGGAAGGGAGCCCTAATGGTTACAATAAGTATTGAATGAAAAATAAAATAGTGTAAAAAGTTTGGACACTCCTGACGGAGTGTCTATTCTGAGAGATTGCCGGGTCATTGTAGATTATACAGTGTTCACTACTGTCAGTACTAATAAAACAGTTTATTCAAGGGAGTAATTACAAAACTGCCCACAGTGTTGCAATTTGGATTAACCTCAAAATTTCTGAAGAAAACATATATTTTGAAAACCTTAAGTGTATCACATGCAGTAGTTATTGGGTTAGGCGTTGGCTGCATGTGTTCTCATGGAAATACTTCTGGTTAAAGATGTCACATGAACTTAAATAGCATGCAACCTAATTATTACATGTTTGTTTTGTACCGAGTTTTTTTTATTTTGCATCCAGTATGATGTAGAGTTCTAATTTCAATAACTCAGCACACTTGTCTTTTTCTGTCTTAGTTACATTTTTCTAACCGAAAAATATAACAGATTATTTTACCATTAGTGGTTTAACCGAGCATACAGCATATACTGTATTTTTAAAGTGTATACATTTTTTCACTATAACTAACTATATTAAAAAAATTACTTACGGCCCAAATAATTTGTTTGGCATTGAGGGTTCTCGTTTATATACATTTGCCTACTGGTTAGAGTGTCCGCCCTGAGATCGGTAGGTTGTGAGTTCAAACCCCGGCCGAGTAATACCAAAGACTATACAATGGGACCCATTACCTCCCTGCTTGGCACTCAGCATCAAGGGTTGGAATTGGGGGTTAACCTTCCTCTTGTGTTAGCTTTCTGTTACCATCTCTTGTGTTAACGGGTCGGTTTTGACCCATGTCTTAAATCAGCTGTAAAATGCACAAAAAACAATTATCTACCATCCAATTTGTTTCTCATCTCTTGGTTACCTTCCTTATCCATGAAAATATTGGTTTTAATATTTTTGGTGTGTGCCATTGGGCCTTTTTTTTGTCAGTATACCTCTCGATTTTAATTTAAAAAATGGTAAAATGAACCTCAAGAGAATCGTATAAATAAATAAAAGGTTGTTGTGTTACCTAACCATTACTGAGGGGTATTAGAACACATCTCTTGAATAAATTTGTTTAATTTTTTTTTTAATTTTAATAATTTTAACTATGGTAACATCTATGGTGTTATGGGTCAATTTCGACCCATATATATTTACTTAAAGAAAAAGGCTAAAAAGTATTTTTTTCAGCAACATAACTTTAATACAAACACAAAATGAAAAACGGAACAAGTCATAACACAAAATATAGATTTGCAAGGTCAAACAAACAACAACCAATCGAGCAAATCAAGATAAGTTAAGTTAAAGTAACAATGATTATCACACACACACACGAGGTGTGGCGAAATTATTCTCTGCATTTGACCCATCACCCTTGATCACCCCCTGGGAGGTGAGGGGAGCAGTGAGCAGCAGCGGTGGCCGCGCCCGGGAATCATTTTTGGAGATATAACCCCCAATTCCAACCCTTGATGCTGAGTGCCAAGCAGGGAGGTAATGGCTCCCATTTTTATAGTCTTTGGTATGACTCGGCCGGGGTTTGAACTCACAACCTACCGATCTAAAGTACCAAAGATTGTCACACACACATTAAGTGTGGTGAAATTTGTCCTCTCCATTTGACCCATTTCCTTGTTTACCCCCTGGGAGGTGAGGGGAGCAGTGAGCAGCAGCGGTGCCACGCCCGGGAATCATTTTTGGTGATTTAACCCCCAATTCCAACCCTTGATGCTGAGTGCCAAGCAGGGAGGTAATGGCTCCCATTTTTATAGTCTTTGGTATGACCTCCTCATCAGACTCATCAGATGTGTCTGTGTCTTCTGGATGATACTCCACATTGTCTTCCTCCTCAGAAACCTGTTCATCCGTATCACTATGCTGCTCTGTGTCCTCTCCCTCATTTTCACCAAAAATATTATCCAGAACTTCTCACTGTAAATCTTTTTTTCATTTTTGCATGCTGCAAATTTGAGATGTGCACTCTGCAAGTCACCAACTCTATACTGAATTGACCTCACATGTATGGACATGCCCGTCTTTGTTTGTTTTAGTACTGGATGACAAGGTAAAATGAGAATCCCCTGAAGCTCACATGATTGGTAGAGGCTGGCTGTCAGTGTGTTCAGTTTTGGCTCTAATTATTGTTTTATTATCTTATTTTTATAACTGGGTCGAAACCGACCCTAACAACACCAAGGTCATAATTTCAACCAGAGCATTTTATAATTTAGTGAAGAAAAAAAAAAAGTGTTATATTGTTGAAATAGAGGTTCCTGACAAAGTCAAAAAGCCTTGATGCAAAAAAATAAATGTATGTGGTTCTTTTATGCATTCAAAAAATTAAAACGGGTCGGTGCCGACCCTAACACAAGACGAAGGTTAAATCACCAAAAATGATTGCCGAGCGCGGCCACTGCTGCTGCCCACTGCTCCCCTCACCTCTCAGGGGGTGAACAATTAGGGGATGGGTCAAATGCAGAGGACACATTTCACCATTTCCTTTCATTTCATTGTGTGTGTGACAATCATTGGTACTTTTACTTTTACTTTAACTTTAACACATACTGTACACAGAAGCAGTCCAATAGAAGCAAGTAACAATTTGTAGTCTTGTTGTAGTTACGATAGAATATACATTTAATGATAGCTAGTGTTACACAAAGCTAGTACGCGAGCGCACGTCACGCACAGGCGTAGTTCACATTGGAAAGTTAACGTCCTCTAGGCATCTGCGTAAAAAGCATATATAAAGCATAGAAAAAAAACAACATTGTAATGGCCTTCTTTGACCCACTATTTAAAAATGCAGTAATTTATTTTCATTCGTGGATAACATGTCAATGACCTTGTCTAAATTGGTTCTATATGGGCTTTCCACTCTTTACGTCACTAAATGACGTTTGATTTTGATGTTGTTGTATTTAATGTTAAATGTTGGTTGTGGATGTTTTTCCACACTCATTGAAATATGTTTATTGAGAGGCAGAGAATACCTTTTTTGCAGCCTACCGCCAAACTACGGATGTGTAATTATTTGGTCTATTTTAAGTTTAATTTCTAAAGCATGTGTCTGTAAACTTTGTGTGATTAAGCCTAAATAGCTTTGATTTTCTAAATCTTTAGCACTATGCTTTCCCCCCCTGAATTTAACATGATGATCTAACCAACAATGGAAAAAAACAGCAGCAAATAGCCAGCTGGAGTTTTTGGCAGGAAAGCACAGTCACTGAGTGACATCATACTACAACAATTTGCTTTAGCAAGCAGAATATTTCACAATGACTACCACCTGTACAAAGACATCAAAATGAATGACGTTTGTTTGAATCGGGTCATATTAAAATGGTGCCAGTATTTTTCCCAGGATGGTCACAATACACCAAATATATATGGACAGCCAAAGGAGATTCTCCAAGTTTATACTCCTTCATATTCCACTGGGATGCATTTGATTTAAAAACGTTCATCTGCCTCCAAATCCACCACAGTTTACATTTCTAATAAAGGTTCATGTGTAGCTGGTAAAACCCCCAAAACAAGACAAGTGTTTTTGTCAAATGAAGTATAAGATATGTAATATATTTATTTAAAGAATAATGTTTTATAGAACACTTGTATTTACACATGTTTTGTTACAAAAGAAAAACACAATTTTAAGATATAAGTAGTGTTTAGCCAACATACAAGTGAAAAGTGTTTAACACAGTTGAAGTAATGCTGAGAGACCGACATGTTGCAATTAGATAGCTGGGGTAGAATCACTTTCCTGTCCACCAGTGTAGGGTTGTATCAAAGGATAGAAAATCTCTCTCTAACTCTTCTGAACTCCTGTTTTTATGCTGAAGTTGTAATGATCAGAAAAATGTCCAAGGGGGTTTTGCAATAGCATAAAAGTCTGTGGTAATGTTGGCCTTAGCTAATGTCGTGTTGTTCAGGCTACATAGTCTAAATTTCAATATTGCATTAATTTCTTCACAACAGATTAATACATAAGGAAAATACTCACTCATGCTTTCTGTTTTACTGTGATCTGGTTAAATGCAGGAGACAAATGATGTAAAATTGCATATAACTTGTGCGGAAACTATGTTGCCGCATTTGAAGTTTCTGCAAATCCATGCGGTTTGGATTTTATCACTTATTAGTTCTATTCATTAAACGATTAATCAAAACAACATAATATAAATTGAAGCTTTTTCTATTTGAATTAATCGCTGCAGTACATGTAGCAGTACAGTATTTTACTAGGCTAGACCCACTTGTGTTGAGTAGGGATGATGTTTGATAAGGAATTATCGAGTTCGAGCCTATTATCGAATCCTCTTATCGAACCGATTCCTTATCGATTCTCTTATCGAGTCCAGATAGGTTGTTGTATATGGAAAAAAACACACAATATTTGGTTTAACAAAAGCTCACTTTTATTATATAATGAAAAAATAAAATCTAATAAATAAATAAATATTGACTGTTACCCACCTAAAAAAATAAAATAAAATAAATAAATATTGACTGTTGTTACCAAAGTATATTAAGTGGGATTTTTCAGAGAAACAAATATATACAGTAACACAAAAACAACCTGTCTCTGTGATCACTATAGGTGTATAAATAATAATATAGTGTTAAATAAAATCAGTCCCTTGGGCACAAAACTGAAAATAAAACAGCTCTCCAAAAAGTGCACTTCTGCTGCTATTTGACATAACTGTTTGTTATGATGCTTTGACATTTTTGCACTTTATTTCTTTATTGAAAGAACATTCTATGAAGAGAAAAGTTCTTTGCAAATGTGGTTACAATGCTAAAAAATGAAAAGTTAAAGCTAAAAAAAGAAATACACTTTATTGTGTTAACATTATTTCTTTATAGGGGGAAAAATGTTATGAGCTAGAGAATATAACAACTACACTACCCAGCATGCAACGGGAGTTACGAGCATGCGCGGTAGCCCCGAAAAGTGTTGCATGTTGCCACTCTGTGAAAGTAAACGTCAAGAACTCAGCCAACACGCCTCGTCTGCATTATTTATAATTAGACAGACAACACATCTACAGTGTGATTTTGTTTTGTTTACAAGGAAAGAAAAACAAAAGTTAAAAAAGGGAGATATGTTGTATATATATGTATGTGCTGCGGTTGTTTTAAGAACGTTGCGACAGCTGCCGTAAAGGAGGTGCGTTGCTAGCCTGGTTGCTATGTTTCCGGTTGGTCGTAAAAGTGTTCGTCATGTGTTTTACCCTGCTAAAATCTCTCAGTAAAGTTATTCGATGGATTATAGCTTTTGTTTTGAACTTTATTACACCTTGGAGCGCTTTTTCCCGTCCATTGTTTTCCTGCTTTCGCTATCTGCGCCTAATGACTGAGCTACGTGACGTCAATTCTTGTGATGTCCCACGGAGCATTTCTGGTCGGGACGGGATTCGAATAAAGAATCAACTCTTTTCCTTTACTATAGTGGTCTCGATAACGGGTACCGGTTCTCAAAAAGGGATTCGAGTCCGAGGACTCGGTTCTTTTCTTATCAAACAACCGGGAAAGCCGGTTTCGAGTATCATCCCTAGTGTTGAGGACACTCTGTAAACACATACAGTATGTAGTCTCAGGCTGTTGTTGACTTTGATTAGATTATTACTGTACGCTACACCTTTTATTTTGGTTATTTTGAAGCCATACTCAATTTTTTTTTTTAAAAGCACAGAGACTTGTGTGTTCAATGGTAATAAAACCAAGACATGGTAGGATAACCGAGGTATATTTCTGCTGCTATTGTCATATAGTCGACACGCTTTATGATAAACATATTTTGATGTAAGGTATTGCACACAAGCCTAGACAAGCCACAGACAACATTGGCAAAGTTTTCCCTTGATGAATTCCATTCTCATCGTGCAATCCCAGACTAACCTGCAGAGCAAGATGATAATCATGATTGTGGCTGCTAGTGGTGTCAGTGCTAGCTATGTTCCAAGAAGAACAACAACATCAAGGTTGCGTCCTTCCTTCCTACATTAAGTCATCAATATGATTTGGCTTGTTTTCTTGTTTTATTTTTTTCAGTGACAGGACACTCACAATTTAAGGCTTTGAGATGTGTTGTAATTCCTTAGCACACATCGCCACCTGCACTTTCAAGTGAAACCAATACTGTGCATTGATTATACTGTTGCTACAGGTGAAATGCAATTAGTATACTGTTTTTTTACATGTGCAATGTTGTTTTGTTTATACTGCTTTTCTCAGGTGAAATTGTGTACAGTACACCATATTTGTAATTAAATTTAATATTTCTAGTTGTAGCTTAAAGGCCTACTGAAATTATTATTTTTTATTTAAACGGGGATAGCAGATCCATTCTATGTGTCACACTTGATCATTTCGCGATATTGCCATATTTTTGCTGAAAGGATTTAGTAGAGAACATCGACGATAAAGTTCGCAACTTTTGGTCGCTGATAAAAAAAAGCCTAGCCTGTACCGGAAGTAGCGTGACGTCGCAGGTTGAAAGGCTCCTCACATTTCCCCATTGTTTACACCAGCAGCGAGAGCGATTCGGACCGAGAAAGCGACGATTACCCCATTAATTTAAGCCAGGATGAAAGATTCGTGGATGAGTAACGTGAGAGTGAAGGACTAGAGTGCAGTGCAGGACGTATCTTTTTTCGCTCTGACCGTAACTTAGGTACAAGGGCTCATTGGATTCCACACTCTCTCCTTTTTCTATTGCGGATCACGGATTTGTATTTTAAACCACCTCGGATACTATATCCTCTTGAAAATGAGAGTCGAGAACGCGAAATGGACATTCACATTGACTTTTATCTCCACAACAATACATCGGTGAAGCACTTTAGCTACGGAGCTAACGTGATAGCATCGTGCTTAAATGCAGATAGAAACAAAAGAAATAAGCCCCTGACTGGAAGGATAGACAGAAAATCAACAATACTATTAAACCATGGACATGTAAATACACGGTTAATGCTTTCCAGGCTGGCGAAGCTTAACAATTCTGTTGCTAACGACGCCATTGAAGCTAACTTAGCATCGGGACCTCACAGAGCTATGCTAAAAACATTAGCGCTCCACCTACGCCAGCCAGCCTTCATCTGCTCATCAACACCCGTGCTCACCTGCGTTCCAGCGATCGACGGAGCGACGAAAGACTTCACCCGATCATAGATGCGGTCGGCGGCCCGGAGACGGAGGAAGTCAAGGTGAGGTCGGCGGCTAGCGCATCTGCTATCCATCTCAAGGTCCTCCTGGTTGTGTTGCTGTAGTCCGCCGCTAATACACTGATCCCACCTACAACTTTCTTCTTTGCAGTCTTCATTGTTCATTAAATTGCAAAAGATTCACCAACACAGATGTCCAGAATACTGTGGAATTTTGAGATGAAAACAGAGCTTTTTGTATTGTATTCAATGGGGCCGAATACTTCCCTTTCAACGATTGACGTCACGCACATACGTCATCATACATAAACGTTTCCAACCGGAAGTTTAGCGGGAAATTTAAAATTGCACTTTATAAGTTAACCCGGCCGAATTGGCATGTGTTGCAATGTTAAGATTTCATCATTGATATATAAACTATCAGACTGCGTGGTCGGTAGTAGTGGGTTTCAGTAGGCCTTTAAGAAGACATGCTGGACACTATTGATCTAAGAATTGGGTTTACACTTTTATTTTGGTTATCTTAGAATATCAGGAAGTTTTCCGGTAGTCACAGGTTTTGTCTACTTTGTAAATAAATACATTTTGGCGAGCAGGAGTCATGGCTCGCAAGAGTCATGACGACCAAGAAGAAGCCTAAAAATCATATTGCGCTTGTAGGGTTCTGTTTGGAAACACTTTGCCTTCCCCTTGTAACACTTTACCGAACAAAGACATGTAGATACAATGAAAGCCGTGTGTTGGGAGTGATCAATAACGAGCGGAAACAGGGCTTCAAACTGGAACTATCAGGTAATAAAGAACATTAATTTCCTAGAAATAAAATAGTAAATTAGACTGTTCCAACTGTTGGTGTTGCACTTGTCTGTATTATTACACTTTGCTAAAATTAAATGTTTTTCTTTCTTTTACTTGAATTATTTTGTATTTATTGGAGAATCTCATATGTTGATCTAGAAATTGAAGCAATTGACTGGATTAATCACTGTCAAATAAAATTGATAAATTGGCTCTTATTTCCTTGCTTAGAAAAGTTGTTATTGGTATCGAGGTCGGTGATTGAACGACAGTAAATCTCATATGCAAATCTGGCTATCATTACTTAATGGGTTACAGTGCATCCGTAAAGTATTCACAGCACTTCACATTTTCCACATTTTGTTATGTTACAGCCTTATCCCAAAATGGAATTCATTCATTTTTGTCCTCAAAATTCTACACGTAAAACCTTATGACAATGTGAAAAGTATTTTTATTTTTATTTTGCAAATGTATAAAACCTTAAAAAATACACAAGTATTTACAACAAAGTATTGAGCAAAGGCTGTGAATACATATGTACATGTGCTTTTCTTTTTTTAGTTTTAATAAATTAGCAAAATTTCTCATAAAAAAAACTTTTCTCATTGTCATTTTAAGGACAAAAGTAATTTATTTTATTTTGTAATAAGGCTGTAGCATGATGAAATACTGAAAAAGTGAAGCGCTGTGAATACTTTCTGGATGCACTGTAAAATCCCTGTGGCGTTTACATAGTAGTGAAAGGCATTCAGGTTTGTGTTGTTGTGGATTTTTTTCTGAAGCATTTCCAGCACCCCCAGGATGTCAGCTGCTCATTGATTATTTCATGGAGTGTTGAGCAAATAGCCTTAGGGTTGACTGGAGCCATTTAAAGTAGCTATAATTACCACTGAGATCTGACTTGATTGGAAGTGACACACATCACCGTTTGGCTTATAGATACTTCTTACCATCTACTAAGTGGTCGAGAACTATACCTATTCACAGTACCGTTGCTGAGCAGTGTCTGTTTAAAATTTCTTCTTAGTATCAACCTGCTAATAATCTGTGTTTGGCTACATAACAGATCCCTGTCCTGGCACTAGGCTGTGAGCTCTGAGCGGATTAAGTCCTTTTGTTTTGCTGTTACCGCAAGTTAACGGAGCTCCAAGTTGGACCGCCGCAGCTGATTTATGGAACCTTTGTTTTTGTTCTCTGCATGGCATTGGGACACTCTGCCTGCGTTATGTGTATGCACAAGAAGGAATTGAAGGCGAAGGGTGTTGTGTTGGAAAAGCTAGATTTGCTTCAAAGGGTAATCGAGAATCTTGAAATGTCCATCTTGTCAGACTGCCTTAAGTGCATACGAATGGAAAGAAGCAACAGGTATGCGAGTTATCACTTGACTGAGTTGGTCTGATTAATGTCTGGAAGCATGTTTGTACAGACAAAATGATGGTGAAATTATTTGTATTCAAATCAATGTATAGGTTTTACTAAGTAAGTTTATAGGAATATGCATGCAAGTGTGGCTCCTGTGTTTTATCGCATTAATTTATATATTGTACACTTATGAAAAATCTGTCCAGAAAATGCATATAAACTGACCAATTCAAGGTGTAGACTAAACATTGGGAAATATTTGATTACCTAGACCAGGGGTCGGCAACCTTTACCACTCAAAGAGCCATTTTGGCAAGTTTCACAAATTAAAGAAAATAATGGGAGCCACAAAAAAAAATTAAAATGAAAAACACCGCATACAAAGCTTAAATGCTTTGTGCTATGTTAACCAGGGGTCTCCGACACACGCACCGGCACGCACTTTAATGTGGAAATTTGATGTTAGTGCGGCCCGCGAGTTTTAAATGGCGCTTGATAGCGTCATACTTGCCAACCCTCTCATTTTTCCCGGGAGACTCCCGAATATCAGGGCGTGATGACACTGCTTTTGGCGCCCTCTACAGCCTCCGTAAGTAACAGTGTACCTGCTCGATCACATGTAGAATGCAGTTTCAGCTTGCTCACGTAAGTGACAGCAAGGCGTACTACCTCAGCAGCCACACATCTTACACTGACGGTACCAATACCCAGAATCCCATGCAGCCCTAACTCTTCCGCTCAACCAACGCACGGAGGGGGGGGGGTTGATGTGTGGGGGGATTTGGTGGTAGCGGGGTGTATAATGTAGACCGGAAGAGTTAGGGCTGCATGGGATTCTGGGTATTGGTTGTGTTGTGTTTATGTTGTGTTACGGTGGGATGTTCTCCAGAAATGTGTTTTTCATTCTTTTTTGGTGTGGGTTCACAGTGTGGCGCATATTTGTAACGTAACAATGTTAAAGTTGTTTGATACGGCTACCGTCAGTGTAAGCTGTGTGGCTGATGAGTAAGTATGCTTTGCTGTCTCCTATGTGTGCAAGTAAAAGCAACATACAACATGTGGCCGGGCTGGCACGCTGTTTGTAAATGCTATAGAGGACAATTACTGCAATGCAGTTAGGGCACTCCCTTTATTTAGTAATTAGAGTGTAAATAGGATTATATTTACCCTGGGAGTTATCTATGAGAGACACTGAGATCCAGAAGTCTCCTGGGAAAATCGGGGGGGGGGGTCGGCAAGTATGCAGCTGAGCCGCATCAGAGTGGTCAAAGAGCCGCATGCAGCTCCGGAGCCGCGGGTTGCCGACCCCTGACCTAGACTGATTTTGTTCTTGTGAAAGTCTTGTTTTTAATCAACTTTCCAGTCCTGCTGCAGTGGTGAGTCCGAGGGTGGCATTTCTTATATTCAGTCATATCTTCTCTCTCAAAAATGAGGTGATAATATGTTTATATAGAGCTGGGTCTGCCAACTTTGATCACTATAAGAGCTATTTTGACAAAAAGAAAGTAGAAGTAAGCAATTTGTGTTTTATTTGACCTGGCAAAATTTCAACATGTACTTTATATACAAAACAGAAATCCACCCAGTGTGTTATGCTATTTCACGGTATTTAAGATAGGTTCCAGCCACCGCCACGACCTTGACAGGGACAAGCGATAGAAAATGGATGGATGGATAGTCATTAAATAGATTCATAATGTCAGAATTGAACAGGTCTAAAGCCGAAAAGAGTTTAGTCAAATATACTTTGACCCTTTTGTAAGCTACTCAGAATCAGATGGTGAGCTACCTGTTGGAGACTCCTCCTTTTACGTCTTGAGTTGAACTTGTGTTTATAAAATCCATCCATCCATCCATCCATTTTTTACCGCTTGTCCAATTCCAGTGTTGAGATGCTTAAGTCTTTGCTTGGAAATAGAGATGGGTACCTTTCACATTTGAACCGATATTGTACACTTTTGTTTGTGTTCATGTGGTAGTAAAAATGTATTTATTTAATCATAAACTCTCACTTTGTATTTGACATTTAATCTTGAGCCAATAATGATAACTGTGTTGTCCAGTTGTCATATCTTGTTTTCTTACCCTTCTGAGTCATATTTTCAGGATTGTAAAGTGCACCTGTAAATTAGCTGCACTCACCAAGTTTTAGGGAAAACATTTTTTCCGTTTATTAGCCGCACCAGACTGTAAGCCACAACTATGTTGCGAAAGGAGTTATTTAAACAGAGATAAATGTTTATTTAAGTACCTAATTGTTTACAAACGGTGTCTGTAACACAACATTAAAACAGCTGATCAAACAAAACAGAAGTCATCTTAATGGACCCACTAGCTGCGGAAGCTAGCTTTCCAATCACCTTAACAGACTCAATAACTCTACGCTGACGTCTTGGGGATTTTGCTGCGGAATTTCTGAAACTGAAATAATACAAAAAGAATGCTGTTGTAAGTTTAATAATACTAACACAGACACTCGTAAACGTGTTAGCATATTAGCTATTGCTAACGACGTTAGTGTCATTACATTATGATAGCTTGTACAAATATGCATGAAAACGCTCTTTCTGACATCATACATGGGACGGTTTAGTAAGTAAGAATTGTTTTAGTTGTATTGTAAATCTTACAAATGTTGTTGTATTGTAAATCTTACAAATGTTGCTTGACGTGATGAAGAATCCATAGGAGGAGAAAGGTTATGGACGGCTAGAAGACTAAACTCCACTCCGGTTGAAAAACAAAGCACTACTGGAAAAAGATTAAAACATTTTTTCAGCGTATTTACTTGCTCTTTTTTTTATTTTTTTAAATAATATCTTATGGCCTCAGCTATGGCTGGGCGATTATATAGATGTGATCATTGATCGCGATTAATTTGAATTTGATCATGGTGATCAACTGTTAGCATATTTCCTCAATCAAACATGGCGGAACTGTTTGTTAGAAGCTACAGTGCTTGGTATAATCCTGCACGGAACAATCCACCTTCATTGACCATGATCGTGTGTGTCTGTGAATGTGTGTGTGTTTGTGTATGTTTGTGTGAACGTGTGAGTGTGCGACCGTCCTGTTCCCCTGTCGCGAAAGTTAGGCTCCTCACAACGTAATTAATGTTCAATCAGCGTTGTGCCTCGTCCCCTTATACAGCTGGAAGTGCAGCCCAGAAGAGCAAAATTAAGAAATATGACTAACACTAGCATTGAAGTCGAAACAACATTTAGAAAGAGCGGCGGCTTTAGTGACAGGCCTTAGTTTGCTGCAGCGGACCAGTAATTGTGCCCTGAATGCGGACTTGCAGGCACTCACAAGAGTCTTTATTAGTCCCGACTGGGAGAATAAACACACCCACTTATTTATTCAGAAAAAGGCATTTTTATATCTAAATATTTTTTGATCAGACTTTTAGTTTATGTGTCTGCAAAGATTCAGTTGCTCTGATATAACATGTAATAAAAACTCTGCATACAGACACTTTGTGTTCAAATCATTTTTGACTTTGTGGATAAAAAAAAAAAGTGTTCCTGAAATAATCATTAAACTTGTTTTATGTGTCGGTACACATTATTTTACAGTACCTCAAAGTCAACTGCACTTTAATGTAATTTTATTCAATATATGCTAAAGTATTTCAGTTTTTAAAAACTCCACAATCTGGGTTACCGCTTGCCGTTTGCCACAAACACTGGTGAGAAGCACTGATGTATACAAGTAGTTCAATCATTTACCATTTGAAAATGTTGTTTAGTAAATGTATTGAAGTAAAAGTCTTGTAGTATTCAGTACACCACTCATACTTTATTTACTGCAGAATGCATTTTTTGATGACAAGCAAAATAACAAAATAACTTTGAGAGGGAAAAAAGTTGTCTTTACTTTAACAAAATGTACTGAAAAAGAAGCAAAATTGTGGTCCTAAAACCCAGGTATGGACCATAGCGTGGGTCACCTGCATCGTTGCACCTCTAGTAAGCTCAATTATAGATGTGAACAAAAAGACAGTTGTCAGCTGTGAGCATATTACCTTGATCAAACATGGCGGAAATGTCTGTTAAAAGATACTGCAATAGTATACAGTAGGGATGTAACGGTAATCGCTATAATCCTGCATTGGACAATCCACCTTTAATTTAAAAAAAAAATTGGGATATTAATCGAGATCAGATGATATGAAAAAATTAATTCTGGTAATTTTTTTGCCATATTTCCCAGCCCTAGCCTCAGCGAGGAAAAACATCCATAAAATAGCCGCACCGTTTTATAAGCCGCAGGGTTTAAAGTGTAAGAAAAAAGTAAGGGCTTATAGTCCGTAATTTACAGGATTCATTAACGGTCATTTTCCGTTTGTCCAAACTTTGTTGCCGTAGTCAGGAAGAAGTATTTGCATTAAGTTGAATGTGCCTGTCTTGTCTTTTGTTGAGCCCTGTAAAGTGTTAATAGTTCATACAGTCGGTCTTGTATTTATTACACCCCAGTTGTTGGATTGTAATATGCATATTAGTTTTAGTTTTGATTGGGGACGGCGTGGCTTGGATAGTAAATCGGCCATGCCAGCAATTTTAGGGTTCCTGGTTTGATCCCAGCTTCCACCAACCTAGTCAAGTTCGTTGTGTCCTTGGGCAAGTTACTTCACACTTGCTCTTGATGGGTTGTAGTTCGGGCCTTGCATGGCAGCTCCTGCCATCAGTGTGTGAAAGTGTGTGTGAATGGGTGAATGTGGAAATAGTGTCAACGCGCTTTGAGTACCTTGAAGGTAGAAAAGCGCTATACAGGTATAACCCATTTACCATTACCACATTTGAATGTGTCGGACTGTAACGACTAACGACAAGCTACATTCACAGACAGTCCCATTATCATAATTTATGAGCAAGGTAGCAACAACAACTTTTTGTAGAGGGCTTGATTAATTAATTTAAACTTATGATATTGTCAGATTTCTGTGATAGATGAGTATTGTTTAATTCACCACAAAACACACCCATGATGTCCGCATCTGTGTTAAAGCATGTCATTATACTCGAAGGACCTGTTACAGCACTCTCGGCGGCAAAAAGGAAGTTGCAACACACATTATATAAACATCGATATTATTATTTCTTTATTCTTAAATTCTCCTCTCTGAGCTGCCACCTTACCGTGGTAGAGGAGTTTGCGTGTCCCAATGATCCTAGGAGCTATGTTGTCCGGGGGCTTCCATGCCCCCTGGTAGGGTCTCCCAAGACAAACAGGTCCTAGGTGAGGGATCAGACAAAGAGCAGCTCGAAGACTTCTATGGAAATACAAGAACCGAGACTCAGATTTGCCTCGCCCGGACGCGGGTCACCGGGGCCCCCCTCTGGAGCCAGGCCCGGAGTTGGGGCACGACGGCGAGCGCCTGGTGGCCGGGCCTGTCCCCATGGGGCCCGGCCGGGCACAGCCCGAAGAGGCAACGTGGGTCCCCCCTCCAATGGGCTCACCACGCATAGCAGGGGCCATAGAGGTCGGGTGCAATGTGAGCTGGGCGGCACCCGAAGGCAGGGCACTTGGCGGTCCGATCCTCGGCTACAGAAGCTAGCTCTTGGGACGTGGAACGTCACCTCGCTGGGGGGGAAGGAGCCTGAGCTAGTGCGCGAGGTGGAGAAGTTCCGGCTAGATATAGTCGGATTCACTTCGACGCACAGCAAGGGCTCCGGAACCAGTTCTCTCGAGAGGGGATGGACTCTCTTCCACTCTGGCGTTGCCGGCAGTGAGAGGCGACGGGCTGGGGTGGCAATTCTTGTTGCCCCCCGGCTCAGAACCTGCATGTTGGAGTTCAACCCGGTGGACGAGAGGGTAGCTTCCCTCCGCCTTCGGGTGGGGGGACGGGTCCTGACTGTTGTTTGCGCTTACGCGCCAAACAGTAGCTCAGAGTACCCACCCTTTTTGGATTCACTCGAGGGAGTACTTAAGGGTGCTCCCCCGGGTGATTCCCTCGTTCTACTGGGGGACTTCAACGCTCATATTGGCAACGACAGTGAAACCTGGAGAGGCGTGATTGGTAAGAATAGCCGCCCGGATCTGAACCCGAGTGGTGTTTTGTTATTGGACTTTTGTGCGGATTGTCCATAACGAACACCATGTTCAAGCATAAGGGTGTCCATATGTGCACTTGGCACCAGGACACCCTGGGCCGCAGTTCCATGATCGACATTGTAGTTGTGTCATCGGATTTGCGGCCTCATGTTTTGGACACTCGGGTAAAGAGAGGGGCGGAGCTTTCTACCGATCACCACCTGGTGGTGAGTTGGCTGCGATGGTGGGGGAGGATGCCGGATAGACCTGGCAGGCCCAAACGCATTGTGAGGGTTTGCTGGGAACGTCTGGCAGAGTCTCCTGTCAGAGAGAGTTTCAATTCCCACCTCCGGAAGAACTTTGAACATGTCACGAGGGAGGTGCTGGACATTGAGTCCGAGTGGACCATGTTCCGCACCTCTATTGTCGAGGCGGCTGATTGGAGCTGTGGCCGCAAGGTAGATGGTGCCTGTCGTGGCGGCAATCCTAGAACCCGTTGGTGGACACCGGCGGTGAGGGATGCCGTCGAGCTGAAGAAGGAGTCCTATCAGGTTCTTTTGGCTCATAGGACTCCTGAGGCAGCGGACAGGTACCGACAGGCCAAGCGGTGTGCGGCTTCAGCAGTCGCGTAGGCAAAAACTCGGACATGGGAGGAGTTCGGGGAAGCCATGGAAAACGACTTCCGGACGGCTTCGAAGCGATTCTGGACCACCATCCGCCGCCTCAGGAAGGGGAAGCAGTGCACTATCAACACCGTGTATGGTGAGGATGGTGTTCTGCTGACCTCGACTGCGGATGTTGTGGATCGGTGGAGGGAATACTTCGAAGACCTCCTCAATCCCACCAACACGCCTTCCTATGAGGAAGCAGTGCCTGGGGAATCTGTGGTGGGCTCTCCTATTTCTGGGGCTGAAGTTGCTGAGGTAGTTAAAAATCTCCTCGGTGGCAAGGCCCCGGGGGTGGATGAGATCCGCCCGGAGTTCCTTAAGGCTCTGGATGCTGTGGGGCTGTCTTGGTTGACAAGACTCTGCAGCATCGCGTGGACATCGGGGGCAGTACCTCTGGATTGGCAGACCGGGGTGGTGGTTCCTCTCTTTAAGAAGGGGAACCGGAGGGTGTGTTCTAACTATCGTGGGATCACACTCCTCAGCCTTCCCGGTAAGGTCTATTCAGGTGTGCTGGAGAGGAGGCTACGCCGGATAGTCGAACCTCGGATTCAGGAGGAACAGTGTGGTTTTCGTCCTGGTCGTGGAACTGTGGACCAGCTCTATACTCTCGGCAGGGTCCTTGAGGGTGCATGGGTGTTTGCCCAACCAGTCTACATGTGTTTTGTGGACTTGGAGAAGGCATTCGACCGTGTCCCTCTGGAAGTCCTGTGGGGAGTGCTCAGAGAGTATGGGGTATCGGACTGTCTGATTGTGGCGGTCCGCTCCCTGTATGATCAGTGTCAGAGCTTGGTCCGCATTGCCGGCAGTAAGTCGGACACGTTTCCAGTGAGGGTTGGACTCCGCCAAGGCTGCCCTTTGTCACCGATTCTGTTCATAACTTTTATGGACAGAATTTCTAGGCGCAGTCAAGGCGTTGAGGGGATCCGGTTTGGTGGCTGCAGGATTAGGTCTCTGCTTTTTGCAGATGATGTGGTCCTGATGGCTTTATCTGGCCAGGATCTTCAGCTCTCACTGGATCGGTTCGCAGCTGAGTGTGAAGCGACTGGGATGAGAATCAGCACCTCCAAGTCCGAGTCCATGGTTCTCTCCCGGAAAAGGGTGGAGTGCCATCTCCGGGTTGGGGAGGAGATCTTGCCCCAAGTGGAGGAGTTCAAGTACCTCGGAGTCTTGTTCACGAGTGAGGGAAGAGTGGATCGTGAGATCGACAGGCGGATCGGTGCGGCGTCTTCAGTAATGCGGACGCTGTATCGGTCTGTTGTGGTGAAGAAGGAGCTGAGCCGCAAGGCAAAGCTCTCAATCTACCGGTCGATCTACGTTCCCATCCTCACCTATGGTCATGAGCTTTGGGTTATGACCGAAAGGACAAGATCACGGGTACAAGCGGCCGAAATGAGTTTCCTCCGCCGGGTGGCGGGTCTCTCCCTTAGAGATAGGGTGAGAAGCTCTGTCATCCGGGAGGAGCTCAAAGTAAAACCACTGCTCCTCCACATCGAGAGGAGCCAGATGAGGTGGTTCGGGCATCTGGTCAGTATGCCACCCGAACGCCTCTCTAGGGAGGTGTTTAGGGCACGTCTGACCGGTAAGAGGCCACGGGGAAGACCCAGGACACGTTGGGAAGACTATGTCTCCCGGTTGGCCTGGGAACGCCTCGGGATCCCCCGGGAAGAGCTGGACGAAGTGGCTGGGGAGAGGGAAGTCTGGGCTTCCCTGCTTAGGCTGCTGCCCCCGCGACCCGACCTCGGATAAGCGGAGGAAGATGGATGGATATTCTTAAATTTTAAGTGCACTTTAAAACTTCAGACTAGGTATTGTTCATCAAAGTTACTTTTGTGAACTGGTTTTTGTGTTGCAAATTATGTTGATTTAATGTTTGAGACTATTTTAACTATTTCATATAATCAAATTATCTTTGGGTTTTTCTTACCAATTTTTTTGGGTTCTTTTTAAAAACATAAAAATACAAGATTACATTCTTGAATATTAGCATGAATTCATGTTATTGAAATTGGTTTTATTGTTTAAAAAATGTGTCAAGGCCAACAGGCCATACATACCATTGTATGTGGCCCATGAGAGCTTTATAGGTTAGTATTTATGCGGACACTTTTATTTCAACTTTTTATTTTGAAAGTGTCACTTCAGCTTCCAATTCTGCTTACATACATACTACATTTACTTATTATATAATTATAGTATACAAAGAGTTTTGTTCACGTTGCTGCTGTTAAAATGGCATGGTACGCCAAGGCTTATTCTATTATCAGTAGCGTCCCCTTAAACAAATGTAAACTTAAGTAGACTGACACAATTAACAATTACCATATTTTATGGACTAAAGGGCACAATTAAAATCCTTGAATTTTCTCACAAATTGACAGAGCGCCTTATAACCCAATTATACTAATTGTCTAAGTATTATTTCTGGTTGTGCTAACTGACTGATTTTATGTGATACAAGGTGTAATGATAAGTGTGACCAGTAGATGGAAGTCACACACAAACGATGCGTGTGGACTGCAGGTTGATGCCTATTCAATAAAAAAACCAATGATAATATGACACATTTTTTTAAAAAAAATTCCATTTGCTTACACTCAATTGTACTAACTGTGTGTCTTTTTTCAAAAGGATTTACACACTTTTCCAAACACAACATTACATTTTCTTAATTCCTAGATTATTTGCAAATTGACACATTTCGGTCAAAACCTATGCTCATTCATCAAAATAAAGCAAGCATTTGTAAAAATGCAGTTTTATTGTCATCTCACTCACACAGACTTCAATTGATAAGACACTATTGGAGTGAGTTACCCAGAACAGCGATAAATACAAAACACATTTGTAAAATCCCCTATTTTACTATAGAAATCACATGTTTGGGGCATTTTACCTGACCGTTTTAGCATATGTGATGAATGATTACTGTAACTTGAAAAGATATATTGGCAAATCCATAGCAATCGTCATTGTTTACTTTGAGGTGGGCCTATACATAATGACCTAAAGAGAAAGTAAAAATATCCTGTAATCTTTTCAAGAAATGCTCAACAATGATGCTGCAAACTGAAAATATGTATTTTTACCACAGTCAGGTAAAGTAACCTATCACAGTAGTCAACAATGACATGCAGTACAAATTAAAATCTGAGACAAATAAAAAGGTTTGAAAAAAAATCTTGAGATAAATAAAAATAACAGCATAGAATATAGGCTACATGTGCAGACTTGGGCAACAGCAACTCTATGAAAGAACGTACTCAAAAACCTCAGTTACTGATTCTAATCATCACCTGCCCGTCTAGCTGGAACAGGCCATAGTATCTCATCCACATCACATGTGCAAGATGAAAAGTGTGTGTAAAGTATTGTTTAATATTTTGCAAAAACTGTGAAGCATAGTCTATGCCTACTAGGCAAATCTGCACACTGGTTTTGTTTACTGTGTGTAGACTTTTGTTAACTGTGTGAAAATGTAAAATTTAGTGTGTAAGCAATTGGAAAAATGTAATGCGCCTTTTAATCAGGTGAACCTTGTGTATGAAAATAGACCCGAATGACCCGGTCATTGACAGTGCGCCTACAATCCAGTGCGCCTTATGGTCTGAAAAATACAGTACATACATCAAGTTACCATTTGATAGTGTAAAAAATGGCTGCTAATAAACCTTTTTTTTGATTAAAAAAAAGAAAAATACTCTTCCAAATTCAGAAGCCTAAACTTTGCTGAACAGAGATGCACGATGATTTTGAACGAATAATAACTTGTAGGGCTATTATTTATTTTGGCATGTTCAACTTATGTTTTTGCGGGTTTGTTTTTGCCTGTACTAATTTGTTACACGAAAAAAATATATATAATTATAGGGGGGCTTTGGAACTTTTTATGGGGGCTAAAGCCACCCTAAAATAAACTCAATGACGTCTATGCTGGCGAGCCACCCAGGGTGTGCCTCTCCTCTCGTCCAAAGTCAACTAGGATAGGGCCAAGCTCACTTATTATGACTCCAATGAATGACTGAATGAATACGACTTACTGATGTTATAAGTCAACTGTGAGATTTGTTGAAACACTTCATACCTCTGGAAATATACTGAATTTCACTTACATTCCTTATGTGTGTCTTGCTGCTCTGCAGGATGGAGTCGTCCTGTCTGGACCTGGCCCTGGAAGGTGAACGACTCTGTAAGGCCGGCAATTATCGTGCTGGTGTGTCTTTCTTTGAGTCAGCCATCCAGGTTGGAACCGAGGACCTCCAAATCCTCAGCGCCATCTACAGCCAGCTTGGCAATGCTTACTTTCACCTGCAGGAATTTAACAAAGCCTTGGAGTACCACCGGCATGATCTCACGCTTACAAGGTAGGAAGTTAAACAGTTCAGTTTTTTAATTGTTCTTTGTTAGAATTTTCAGAACGGTTTTGTGTGGATGCAACACAAAGCGAAGTGTTGTACATTTACTGTAAAGTTTATAATTTTTGGTTTATCTGTGACTAGGGATGCAACAATTACTTGATATCACAATTATTTTACACTGTGTGCTTCAGTCCTCCTCACCCACTATAAACGGACAGTGTTGGGCGGTAGCTCGCTACAAGTAGCAACGCTACGTAGCTTGACTACAATTACCCAGTAGTGTGATTGGTTGGTTTCCAAATTATGTGTCATGATTGGCTAAGGTTAGGGCGAAACATTACGGACTGGCCAATCAGAGGCAAGATACACTGCAAAAAGTCACTGTTCAAAAACAAGGAAAAAAAATAAAAAAAGGGGTATTTTATTTGAACTAAACAAAATTATCTGCCAATAGAACAAGAACATTTGGCTTGTCAAGACTTTCCAAAACAAGTAAAATTAGCTAACCTCAATGAACCCAAAAATACCTTAAAATAAGTATATTCTCACTAATAACAACTGTACTACTGTATGAGTATGTATTTTCTATTGTTTCATTAAAAATAAAACAGCAAAGTCCAGGCACTCAGCATCAAGGGTTGGAGTTGGGGGTTAAATCACCAAAATGATTCCCGGGCGCGGCGCCGCTGCTGCCCACTGCTCCCCAAGGGGATGGGTCAAATGCAGAGGACAAATTTCACCACATCTAGTGTGTGTGTGACAATCATTGGTACTTTAATCTTAATCTTAATCTTAATTTGGCTGTCATCTGTTTTAATATGAGACAATTGTGTCAAAGTCATGATCTTTTTTTACATACTTGAAATAAGAAATTATTACTTTACAAAAGTAGTTTTATACTTGAGTGTTGATGACACAGCTTTGCAACAGTTGATATTCTAGTTCCAAGCATGTTTTACTCAATCTAGGTCATAAAATCTCAGCAACAAGCTGTAATATCTTACTGAGATCATTTAGGACCAAAACCCTTAAAACAAGTAAAACACTAACATAAAATCTGCTTAGTGAGAATAATTATCTTATCAGACAGAAAATAAGCAAATATCACCCTTATTTGAGATATTTAATCTTACTTAGATTTCAGTTTTTGCAGTGTAGGGAGGGTCATCGAAGCCAGGAAGCAAAATCACATTACATCTAAACGTCCAACACAAATTTAAGAAAACACAGTAAGGTGAGTTGAGTTCACGAAAAGTTTTACTGCATATAACTATTATTAACTGTCCCCAAACAACACACACGTCATTGTACTTTTTTGTCAAGATCTAGAAAGCTGCTGTTTGTATTTACCGGTACTGTAGGCAGAGAAAATACACAGTATAACATTGTAGGGGTGCGCCAAAGAATAGGCAAACTAAAATAAATACATACAGTGGGGTGTGGGGGCCCCCAGAAGGAGTTGTAGGGTGTTTCCAACTAAATGATAGATAGTAATGGACCCTTTTGGGGTCCATTTGGTTCCATATGTACACTAACATTTACATTAACATTGATACTGTACATGTGGGCCCATAGACATTATGTTTTGTACGTTATTTGCAGCATAACCTGCATGGAACAAAAACAAAAACTTACACCAGTGGTGTAAGTTTTCTTATAGACACCTACCGAGAGACACGCTAGTATGCAACATTAGGTTAAAAAAAGGCAGCAGGACAAAGCAGCGATCTGGTCCCACCCAAAAAATAGGGAACCTTGAGAGTAGCAAATGCCAAAGTAAAGCTGAGACATAATAGAGTTGAATTATGTTAGTGGCTTTATGAAGAATGGGGTTGAATATAAAAGTGTCACTTAAAATCAGTAGCTTAGCGTTGAGTCAGTTTAGTGTAAACAAACAGCAACATGGTCTCTATTTATTGTTAGAGATTGCTTGCTTTTTCCTGTCTGTTTAATAAACCGTATACTTTGTAGGTAAATATAGCTAGTTAGGGCTGCAACTAACGATTAATTTGATAATCGATTAATCTGTTGATTATTACTTCGATTAATAATCGGATAAAAGAGACAAACTACATTTCTATCCTATCCAGTATTTTATTGAAAAAAAACAGCATACTGGCACCATACTTATTTTGATTATTGTTTCTCAGTTGTTTGTAAATGTTGCAGTTTATAAATAAAGGTTTATGAAAAATAAAATAAAAAATTAATAAAACTGTGCATGCGCATAGCATAGATCTAACGAATCCATGACTAAATTAATCGGCAACTATTTTAATAATCGATTTAATCGATTAGTTGTTGCAGCCCTATAGCTAGTGTAGAACACTAACATAACATCATGATGTTTACAGAGCAGAGGTTACTTTTATTTAATTGAAAGAGAAAGAGACATTTTGTTTATATTTATTATTTTGTACTGTTGTGTTATTTGATTATTTCGGACAGTAAATAATAATAATAATCGTGATACTTGTGAAACCGTGATTATTACTCAGACTATAATTGTACAGTTAAAATCTCTAATCGTTGCATCCCTAGCTATGAAATGCTTTTTCTTGCTACTTTTTTTTTTTTACACAAAAGAACAGAAATAATTTATAATCACATTTATGTTACACACTTAATTCCATTGTTATTGATCACTGGGTGGGTCATTTCTTTTAGGACGATTGGGGATGAAGTTGGTGAGGCCAAAGCCAGCGGCAACCTTGGGAACACGCTAAAGCTTTTAGGAAGATACAATGAAGCGGTGGTTTGTTGCCAAAGACATTTAGACATTACAAGAGCTATGTGTGATAAGGTGGGTTCTATGACTTCTAAAAACTTATAAGCATATGTTACAACATTTACCGTACTACAAAAGCCAAATTAATTTATATTCAAACGACGGGTCAACATTCAATACCACTGTTGCCCTAGTTTGCTGCATATAAGCAGGTATTACTGTCAGTGTATTTTTAAGTATATTATTACAGCGCTGGTCACTGTGGTTTCCATCCGTGAAAATCTGTTGTGCATGTTGTAGGTTGGGCAGGCCCGAGCACTATATAATTTTGGGAACGTTTACCACGCCAAGGGCAAAAGCATCTGTTGGTCGGGGACAGAGCCGGGAGAGTTTCCAGAGGAAGCCAGGATAGCCCTGAGGAAAGCTGCACAGTACTATGAGTAAGTTGGTACCTTGTTTAATGAATAATCTAGTGTACAAGTGAAGAGTTGCATGAGAGTGACGCAGATGTAAAACTGCCCGTTTGTAATACATTGAAAGTACTTTCAAGAAGATGCCAAATACTTTGTTTTAAATTACACATGTGCTGTGTTTGTTGAATAACTTTAACGTAAACAGAAGAACTCTGTTTTTAATTGCCTAAATGCTTAACACTGCACAGAACACTCATGGAAATATTTGGAAAATATTTCTAAAATGCTTCCCACTTCCAAATGTATTCCAGAGGGTAAATAAACATCTCTTGGTTGCTATTTTAGAGCAAACCTGTGTCTTGTGAAGGAGTTGGGAGATCGTGCAGCCCAGGGTCGCACTTATGGGAACCTTGGTAACACCTATTATCTACTGGGGGACTTTGAAACTGCTGTTGTAGCGCATGAAAAGGTAAGTTAATTTTATGTATTTTTGCACTAATGGACTTTTTTTAATTTTTTAAACAGGCAAAATTCCACAATGATCATGTGATTTATTGATGCTTGTAAAGAACTTGATCGGTTTAACGATAAAAAATTATTTTTTAAATGGTCTAAATGTGAGGTGTATCGAGATATTAAAGGCCTACTGAAATGAATCTTTTTTATTCAAACGGGGACTTTCACAATATTATGTCAGACCCACTCGACATCCATTGCTTTCGGTCTCCCCTAGAGGGGGGGGGGGGGTTACCCACATATGCGGTCCTCTCCAAGGTTTCTCATAGTCATTCACATTGACGTCCCACTGGAGTGAGTTTTCCTTGCCCGCATGTGGGCTCTGTACCGAGGATGTCGTTGTGGCCTGTACAGCCCTTTGAGACACTTGTGATTTAGGGCTATATAAATAAACATTGATTGATTGATTGATTGATAATAGCCTCAAACGATGAGAGCAAGATGGCAACATGTAATATCTGATCCCTTCCATGTGAGCAATGGTGTGCGCCAAGGCAGGATTTTGTAATTAATCACCTAATGTATGCAGATGATTTTGGTCAGTTTTAGCCCATACAGTGCTGGTGTTCAACAGCTTCTGAGAATATGCACACAGTGTGGTTCTGATTTTGCTATCATATACAATGCTGTCCAATGTTGTCCTACCACGATGGTTAAGGCTGCTTTGTTTCTTTTCTTGCCTACTTGGCGAATATTAGACCTGGTTTTGAATGAAGTAGTGTTTACAATTATATGTGTTTGTTTGGCAGCGCCTTCTCGTTGCTAAAGAGTTTGGGGACAAGTCTGCTGAGAGGAGGGCACACTGTAACCTTGGTAACGCTCACATCTTCCTCAGCCAATTTGAAGTGGCAGCTGGTCATTACAAGTAAGTTAACCTTTTTTTTTTTGTCTATCATAGGGATGCGCGATATAGACAATATCCGATATCAATTATATAAATTTGGCCTAGAATAGAGCTTTTAATACTATTGTATATTTTGATAATGCATGTTGATGACACATTCTAGCTATGTCCCACAAAGATGACAGTGACAAGCAAACGAACGCATCCTCAACGCAACGTAGCATTCTAGCTTGCGGCTAATGTTCCTCCACATTGCGAAGCCACTTCTAAGTCAGCAATCATCGCCTCCATGGCGGCAAATGAACTACGTTTCTTACAAGTATTAGGAATAGCTGAACATGCTATACTACTACACACCGTAGGAGTATAAGCTAACCGCAAGCTAAAGCTCTTAAATGTAAACAAGGTGGGCGAATCAATACAAATATCAACAGTAACGATACCAAGTAGTATAGTATCAGATCGATACCACAGTGGTTAAGCGATATTTTTTTGTTATCAAAAATTATTTTTTCATTTATTCTTATTGTTTATACACTCAGGAAATAAGTCCCTGGAAACAGGAGGACTTCAAGGACAAAAACCAAAGGATTTATTCAGAGCCAATAGCAGGAAATCATTTTAATATTTAATTGGTAGTGTTACATCGCCAACCTGCGTTGATCAAATGTGATAATTTGATCATCTTGAACATTTTAAGTATCAGTATTAGCATATATATGGCTAATACTGCCCCTGTAACTACTTGGTATTGGATTGATACCCAAATTTGTAGTATTGCCCAAAACTAATTTAAAGTATCCAAACAACAGAAGAATAAGTGCTTATTACTTTTGACACAAGTGCAGATAGAACATGTTAAAACAAAAAGTAACCAGATATTATTGGTATTGGATTGATACCCAAATTTGTAGTATTGCCCAAAACTCATTTAAAGTATCCAAACAACAGAAGAATAAGTGCTTATTACTTTTGACACAAGTGCAGATAGAACATGTTAAAACAAAAAGTAACCAGATATTAAATGTAAATTAACAAGTATATATAATTAGTTTTGAGAAAATAATATAACCAGATATGATGCAATATGTTATTGCATATGTCAGCAGCTAAATTAGGAGCCTTTGTAGCCTATTTTGAAACAGTTCTATTATCATTTTTATAACAAATAATATATCGTGGTGTATATCGTTATCGCAGAAGGCTCGAATATATATCGCAATACGGATTTTAGTGTACCGTACTATTCAGGCTATAGAATTTTGGACAAATTTTATTTTGTACATATATTGACCATGGATGTCTGTCAGTCACAAGTGTACACATTGAAACATGAAATATTTACACAGACGCTTCTGTTCATTCACAAATTTAACAAAAGACTGTGCCTGTAAATTGGCATACAGTAAGTAGCGTTCGCTGTCTTTTTCCTCCTCCTGCGTGCTTAGCCCGCTGCGGTCCTCTTCTTCAGCGTCAGGGTTGAGAGGACTCAGGGTTGCATCATCCGGCGTTTTCTCCGCCTTGTTTTCTCTTTCACGGATTTCCGTTCTGTGGGGTGGGTGTTTTCTTTTTCAATGGCCAGGTCAGTTATCTTAGGCTTTGGGGATGCGTCTTGTGCTTTTCGACATGTCTTCTCCGTGTTGAGGGTGAGTCCATAACGCGCTAAGTGGCTGACTGAATGATTGTGTGAGTGCGTTTGATTTAACCTGAACAGTTGCATTGGTCCACCGTGACTCGTTCGGCAATTTCATTGGTCTGACGTGACAAGGCAAAATGTATTGGCGGCTTTTGAATCCGGAAAATCTATGAATTAGCCACAGCAATATATAAAGCGCTGTGTTTAAATCGTGGGGAAAAAGTTGCAGTTTATAGTCCGTAAATTACAGCAATCATAATAAAAAACACGCATTCTAGTTGTCTTGTCACCTTCACAGACATTAATTCTTATTGTCTGTCTGTTTGAACTAAGTGCTGATATAGCTCAGACACTGTACATAAGTCAAACACATTATTATCATTTAAAAAATATTTGTTTGTGATTTGCAACTAGTAGGGATGTGAATCTTACAACAACTCACAATTAATTTCGATTCCAATTAGTGTGGTGACAATTCGATTCGGAATCAATTTTCGATTCAACACGATTGTGGCAAGATATTATTTGTTATAAAAATCATAAAACCTTTTCAAAACAGGTTACAGGCTACAAAAGCTTCTCTTGGCTGCTGACGTGCACGCGCAGTGAGTAAGCGTGGGGGGGAAAAAACGTCTTTTAAAAAATGTATTCTTAAATTATTTTTTTGTCAATTTTGGAAAATTATGAACCAATTTAGAATCTGAGTAAATAAGAATTGCGATTCGAATCAATGTTTTTTTCAACAACCACCCTTTTGTAAATAGTTTGTGCTATAGTTACCCACCAACTTTGGTGATGAATTCAAAATCCTACTGCAGACCAAACACAACCTCAATTGGAGTCATATTTACACATTCAAGTGAAATGCATGATGTTACACTTAAATACGCCTAAAAATGGCAGGTTCATACAGTTTTGTAGCCTACAAAACAATTTATTTCCCACAGGTATGTACAAATATAATTTATCTACTAAATAATTCCTTGAAGGAGAAGCTAACAAAAGGGGAAAAAAGAATGAGATACCTTTCATTCCACTGCACCCATCTGAGACATTCTTTGACCTCCTCCGGTTTGCCCTCAGGAGGACTCTGCAGCTAGCCAGGCTTTTGAAGGACAAGGCGGTGGAGGCCCAGGCCTGTTACAGTCTGGGTAACACCTACACACTACTTCAGGACTACGAGAGAGCCATTGATTATCACCTCAAACATCTGGTCATTGCTCAAGACCTCAATGACAGGTAAACACCCAACACCATCAACAACATGAAGCACAGTGTTTTACATTCCTCCTGCTTTTCTGTAACACTTGAAACATCACTCAAGCTGCTGTTTTGATTTGTTTTATATTGACATTAATAAAGATTTTACTAAAATTACTTGTAATGAGCATCTCTTTATGTTGTTGTCCTGTCAAAAGTAAACAGTGTAGTGTAAATCCCCTCAATTCCCCCCAAAAATGGATTAACTCGCCGGAATGTAAAGACAATATAACATACATCCATAAACCTGGATGCATATGCAAAAGTGCAATATATTTATCTGTACAGTAATGTATTTATTTATATCTGCACCTTATTGCTTTTTTATCCTGCACTACCATGAGCTAATGCAACGAAAGTTCGTTCTTATCTGTACTGTAAAGTTCAAATTTGAATGACAATAAAAAGGAAGTGTAAGTCTAAGTCTAAATGTGCTTTTTACTGTTATTGACGTCTGGACACAAGGACATCATTTTATTAAATGTAATGTATAACCACTCAATATATACACTGGTAATGGTGGTCATATACAGTAAGAGTATTCTCCCCTCCCTAGTTAGAACGCTGACCAAGACATATCCCTGTCTTACATAATCTCATTTTTAAGCTTCTTTCCTCTGTTTTTTTTTCTCCAGAATTGGGGAAGGAAGGGCCTACTGGAGTCTAGGAAATGCCCACACTGCCCTAGGGAACCACGAGCAAGCTATGCACTTTGCTGAAAAACATCTGGAAATTGCCAAAGAAGTGAGTAATTACTGCTTTTTTGTGTAACAGAGGGCAGCAACATCCCCATCTACTGGTTTGTGGGGAAACAACACTCAAATGCAGCTATAAGTTATTAGCTTCCCTGTTAAGAAATATATTTTAAAACTTGTTTTTATTCATTCCACAACAAAGTATACTTCTGTAAATTGTGGACCAACACAAGTTTTTATATTCTCTATCTATGATTGCCTTGACTTTATGATCAATATCGTTGCCTGCGCTTTATTTAGACAGAAGACAAAAGTGGTGAGGCGACGGCGCGGATGAATTTGTCTGACCTCCGGCTGGTTGTAGGCCTAAAGTCCAGCATCTATTCCAACATCTTCAGCAAAACTAACAGCTCTGCACATTCAGTTAGCCATCAGAGTTACCTCAACATGTCAGGTAAATATTTTACATCCTGTCCTGCATCAAAGAGCTGCTTTCATTTTACTCATTGAAGAAACTTTCCAATGTTTACCTCATGTTTGGCTAAAAACACTCGTTACACTCTTTATTAGTGACTTTGAAGTTATTTAGACTTACATAGGATTTGTTTCATGTGTGTTACAGGAACAAAGTCTCCATTAAAGAAGGAAGGTAGTGCAGATCTAAGTCCAAATTCATCATTAAGTCAGGTGTGTAAGAATGTTATCACATTTTGTCATGCAAATTTACATCTTGAGTATTTGGAAGTTTATTGATATCCCTTGTAATTTTTGCAGGACTGGGAGGAAGATAAACTCTCCAGGTCATCAAAAAGTAACACCATCAAGGCTTCCACTAAACTTTTTCTTTTTCACCGACTAAAAAGTAAAAAACGGAAGAGCAACAAATCTCCCAAAGAGCAGCATGACAGTGCCTCAGACCTCTCAGTGCCTGATTTGGACCCGCCAAAGTCTTCCCAGGTACTTTTCCATGCAGCAGCTTGCACTGCCAATGCATGATGAGTGTAGGTAAAGGTGTTTACAACTAATAGGCTGCTCCCTATTGGGCGCTCGCATTCAAAAGAGCTGGAACCATTGTATTCCACTTCCTGGTCTGGTTTAAACAGCCCCTTGAAAATTACAATTAACTGTTCTCATAAAAAAAATAAGTAGACTAATAAAAGGCACATACAATGCTTATTTACTGTTTACTAACTCTTAAATAGTATATATTATATAATATTAGATGAAGAGATGGGTACCAAATTTGGTACTTTTATAGGTACCGACTGAAGTGTGTCAGTACTACCGGATATCAATTCATGGAAAATCAAACGGTGCCATATTTCAATACCTTCACGTCTGATTACAGCATCTGTTCAGTTCAGTTCATTTATTTATTTCATTCATAAAAATAAATCAGTCATCATAGCATTTAACATTCGGCACCAGCTCAAGCACTTGGCCGGGAAACAAGCAGCCAAGCACTCAGAGCGGACTTAGCCGGACTGCCTCTAGGTAATGTTACAATTTTCCATGCCAACGAAGCAAAAAGAAGGCGCTCAAAAGTGCAGTAAGACTCCACTTTTCTAAATGTGCTCGTTCGATGCTAATTTATATTGGATTTGCTATAGACATGCTACCGATTGGCATTAGCGATTTTACATGCCGATTTCAACGTGTCTAAATTTGGTAATGAAAACTACAACTAAGACGCACGCTACAATCAAACAGCTGGTGTGTTATAAATACAATACTTGCAGTTTAAACACTTCATAGGGCTCAACAAAAGAAAAGACTGGCACATTCAGCTTAATGGCAAAGACACTTCCTGATTAAGGCAACACACAGTAGCCTATACACAACTGCCATCTAACGTCTTGGAATTGCAACTGCATGCAAAGTCTACTATATAATATAATACAGTAGAGTCCTTGCAAATGAGACAGAAGTGTAAAACATGGTAATTGTGTTCAATTAAAAAAAATAGATTTTATTATTAAACAATTAACATTTATTAACTAATTTAAAATACACACAATAATACTGAAAATTGGTACCGTTAAGTACTGGCATCGATTCCCAAGTACCGGAATTGTTAATACAGTGATTCAAATGTGAAAGGTACCCATTCCTTGTTAGATGTTTATGGTACAATTTAGGAATGTAATGATAAATGGCAATAATGATAAAACTCCTGACGGATACTATTACTGTTTTTTTTATTTAAAATTATAGGAAAAACTGAGATTGATTACTGCATTTTAAAAACTCACAGACTGACAAGCGCCAGCTCTAGCTTTAATGGTAACATGTAAATGAGAGACATTTACGTCTTTCCAAATCAAGAAACGGCATACCCTAATCTAAACTTATACAAACACATTGCTGTCTGAGCAACTAAACTATTTAATTGTGCACATTGCACCTATAAGCTGTGTTTTCTTATAACAGAGTGATCAGCAGAGGAGTTTTTATGGGGCGTTGAAGGACCGCTGAACAGAGTAGGACTTCTCCACACCCGCCAGAAATAAGTCATAATAATAATATATTTTATTTGTTATGCGCGTTTTATTTAAATACATCTTAAAGTGCCACAGTCAAACCAATATTCTAAACCATAAAAGCTTAGCCATTCAAACAGATAAGATACTAACACTGAAACGCTATGAGTGAAGCATAAGAAATAGACATTGTCTATTTATTTTATTTTTTAATAACTTGGTCAAAATATTTCACTGTGTGTATACGGTAAGTACTTTTTGAGCACATTCAACAAAACCACAATAATAATATAAGATAATCGTGATGATTTTGGTCACAATAACTGTGATATGAAATGTTCATATCATTACATGCCTTAAATATAGTCATCGATTGTTAAAGAACAAACTAACAAAAATATGCAAGTCTGTTTGCTGATTTTTTTGTTTTTGTTTCCTGTAGCAAGTGTCACATGACACAATTGGGGAGGATAGCTTTTTCGACCTCCTCTCTCGTTTCCAGGGCAACCGAATGGACGACCAAAGGTGCTCTCTTATAGATGGTTTGAACCATCAGCCCGCCAGCTCCTCTCCCTCGTCCACCCCTGTTGTAGCTGGAAGGAAATGTAAGTCTGCCCCCCGTGTTTGTACGTCTGTGCTCACACCATACTAAACTTGACCTGACGTCACACCATAATAACCTGTTGGCTTCAACGTTAAATTCAACTTTATTCAGTAGTGACATTAAAAATGTGTTGGTGCTTTCCATCTGTAACCCCCCTGATTATGGTGTGAATGCAGAATATTCAGACTTGTCCTCAACATTTGACCTACACAACATATTTGGTACGAGAACCAGATAAATGGAGCCTTGAATGCCCACTTTTCAAGCCAGCAATCAGATATTCATGGCTTGCTTGAAAATGATCTGCATTTTCTATGTATTTGTTCAGTATTTATCCTCTTTTGTTGCATGACAACTGGCAAAAACAAGTATGAATCATTGTAATGTGTGTACTGTTGCCTATTGTGTGTCCAGCTATACTGGACGGCGAAGCGCCATTGCAGGATCCTGGTCATTTCCTGGAGCTGCTGGCCAGCTCCCAAGCCCGTCGGCTGGACGACCAGCGAGTAAGCCTGAGCCATTTTCCTGGCTTGAGACTCAGCACCTGCAACCCGCCCAGTACACCCTCCACCTCCAGCGAAAACCAAGCCCCCGTTCAAGGTGACGACAAACTAACTATGGTAAATCTGTACACCCTGTTGCTAATGTTTGTTCTGTCTGCTCCTTCCAGCCCATATTTCCAGTCCAGATCCAGCTCACATACAATCCCAGTACAACTGCATGGAGCCCAGCACTGAGCAGCCTGAGGGGGATGACGTCTTCTTTGACATGCTAGTCAAGTGCCAGGTGAGCAAAACAAACCTATTTTTTCTTAATTTATTCACTTTGTGATTACTGTCTAATCAGAGTTTAGTTTTAGGAAAATCTTTCCTAAATTTAGTTATAGGAAAATCTTAACTAGCATATCGTACAAACCCCGTTTCCATATGAGTTGTGAAATTGTGATAGATGTAAATATAAACGGAATACAATGATTTGCAAATCATTTTCAACCCATATTCAGTTGAATATGCTACAAAGACAACATATTTGATGTTCAAACTGATAAACAATTTTTTTTGTGCAAATAATCATTAACTTTAGAATTTGATGCCAGCAACACGTGACAAAGAAGTTGGGAAAGGTGGCAATAAATACTGATAAAGTTGAGGAATGCTCATCAAACACTTATTTGGAACATCCCACAGGTGAACAGGCAAATTGGGAACAGGTGGGTGCCATGATTGGGTATAAAAGTAGATTCCATGAAATGCTCAGTCATTCACAAACAAGGATGGGGCGAGGGTCACCACTTTGTCAACAAATGCGTGAGCAAATTGTTGAACAGTTTAAGAAAAACCTTTCTCAACCAGCTATTGCAAGGAATTTAGGGATTTCACCATCTACGATCCGTAATATCATCAAAGGTTTCAGAGAATCTGGAGAAAACACTGCACGTAAGCAGCTAAGCCCGTGACCTTCGATCCCTCAGGCTGTACTGCATCAACAAGCAACATCAGTGTGTAAAGGATATCCCCACATGGGCTCAGGAACACTTCAGAAACTGTCAGTAACTACAGTTGGTCGCTACATCTGTAAGTGCAAGTTAAAACTCTCCTATGCAAGGCAAAAACTGTTCATCAACAACACCCAGAAACGCCGTCGGCTTCACGTGTTACATCAACGTGGCTTCATAGTAAAAGAGTGCGGGTACTAGACTGGCCTGCCTGTAGTCCAGACCTGTCTCCCATTGAAAATGTGTGGCGCATTATGAAGCCTAAAATACCACAATGGAGTCCCCCGGACTGTTGAACAACTTAAGCTGTACATCAAGCAAGAATGGGAAAGAATTCCACCTGAGAAGCTTAAAAAATGTGTCTCCTCAGTTCCCAAACGTTTACTGAGTGTTGTTAAAAGGAAAGGCCATGTAACACAGTGGTGAACATGCCCTTTCCCAACTACTTTGGCACGTGTTGCAGCCATGAAATTCTAAGTTGATTATTATTTGCCAAAAAAAAAAATGTTTATGAGTTTGAACATCAAATATCTTGTCTTTGTAGTGCATTCAATTGAATATGGGTTGAAAAGGATTTGCAAATCATTGTATTCCGTTTATATTTACATCTAACACAATTTCCCAACTCATATGGAAACAGGGTTTGTACATAAGTTTCATTTATTTTAGAAGTTCAATTCAGACTAACCCTTGTGCACCCTTAAGGCTCAAAATGGGTATTACGTATGTTTGTTATGCGATATGATTGTTCAGGTTGAAGGTTACAGGTCACAAATTTATCCAGAGAGTTTTTCTTAGAAACTTGTCTTATACAATTGCATTGATTTTGATTGTAATTTAAAAAACAATATGGATAGATGGATATAAGTTGTTAAAAGTTTGACGTATAAAACTTATATATTGCTGACTTATTCATAAGTGGGTCCCTTTTGGATGCTAAGAGTAAGTGTGTATAGTCAATCTTAAAGGCCTACTGAAATGAAATGTTCTTATTTAAACGGGATAGCAGGTCCATTCTATGTGTCATACTTGATCATTTCGCAATATTGCCATATTTTTGCTGAAAGGATTTAGTAGAGAACATCGATGATAAAGTTCGCAACTTTTGGTCGCTGATAAAAAAGCCTTGCCTGTACCGGAAGTAGCGTGACGTCGCAGGTTGTGGAGCTCCTCACATCTGCACATTGTTTACAATCATGGCCAACAGCAGCGAGAGCAATTCGGACCGAGAAAGCGACGATTACCCCATTAATTTGAGCGAGGATGAGGAAAGTGAAAGTGAAGGACTGGAGGGCAGTGGAAGCGATTCAGATAGGGAAGATGTTGTGAGAGGCGGGTGGGACCTGATATTCAGCTGGGAATGACTAAAACAGTAAATAAACACAAGACATATATATACTCTATTAGCCACAACACAACCAGGCTTATATTTAATATGCCACAAATTAATCCTGCATAACAAACACCTCCCCCCTCCCGTCCATATAACCCACCAATACAACTCAAACACCTGCACAACACACTCAATCCCACAGCCCAAAGTACCGTTCACCT